>NW_028149144.1:0-5000 GCF_946808225.1 Silurus aristotelis
TGTGTGTGTGTGTGTGTGTGTGTGTGTGTGTGTTTTCCATCCAGACCAAAGCTTCTTAAAAAAACTGCTCTGGAATAAACAGGTAGTATTTAGCTAGCAGTGAACACATATTAATGAGCATGCAATGCATATTAATGAGCATGTAGTAAATATTAATGAGTGTGTAATAATATGTATATAGTGTATTTAAATATCATACATTTAATGTAAAACACACACACACACACACACACACACACACACACACACACACACACACACACACACACACACACACACACACACACACACACCAGGGTTACACAGCAATCTGAGAGGGATTTTCTGAGAGGGATTTTTGCATGCTCAGAGAGGGAACAAATCAATAAAAACCTTTCAATTTAATTCTTCTTTCTTTCTCTTTCTCTTTCTCACTATTTCTCTCCCTCTCTCTTTTTGCTTCTTCTCTCTTGCTTCTCCACTTCCATCACCGCCTCCTCTCCATCTCCCTCTATTCTCTCTCTCTCTCTGTAATCCGTCTCATCCATCATCCCTCGCTCCACGGCTCTCTCCTCTCTCCCAGCTGTGTTGGATCCACGCCTGCCTCGCAGCCTCCTGCAGTTTCCTTCACACTTTTGCTCCCTCGCCTCCCATCACAGTGAGCGTAATGTAGCGCCGCTAACCGCTAACTCTGTCATAATGACTCCACACACACTCGTTTAGTGAGTTTACATTTCCACTGCAGTCTGATGCTTCTGCTATGGAGCTCAACATCTTCGTGTTCATCCTGCTGTTCTTCTTCTCACCCGCTCATGTTCAGTAGAACGTGTTAGCCTGAAGTCAGAGAAGGACGATCGCTCATTTCCCATTAATGGTTAGCTTGTTAGCTAGCTAGGTGCTAACTCGGATGTTATTCTATTACTGGTGTTAAAACAAAAACACATTATCTTGTAATCGAGCACGGTTGTGAGTTGGGTTTTCCAGATGGCTCATGAAGGAGGAATATTGCTAAGCTTAGATAATAAGTCACTAATTTGAACGAATAACTGAACAAGTCAATAATTTAAACGAGTCAGTGAGTTAAATGATTCAGTGAGTTTAATGGGCTACTAATTTGAACGAGTCACAAAGTTCAACGAGTCGATGACTTGAAAAAGTCACTTATTTGAATGCATAGGTGAGTTGAATGTGTCAGTGAGTTAAACAAGTCACTGATTTGATAAGTCATTGGGTGGAACGAGTCATTTATTTGAACAAGTAAGTAGGTTAAACGAGTAAGTGAGTTGAACAAGAAAGTTGAGTTGAATGAGTCTGTAAGGAATCTGACTTCCTGTGAAGACAGTGGAGCTGAACTGTGTATTGAGAAGCCCCGCCCACAAGCTGCTAACCAATCACATTCCTATGGTCTCTACTTATACTTATTACTGATCTAAACTAATTAGTGCTGCAGGTAAATCCTCAAAAAAAACACACACACACACACACACACACACACACACACACACACACACACACACACACACACACACGTACGTACGCATATGCACATATATTGATCCACTTGCAAACCTTCCATGCCTAGGTGTGTGTGTGTGTGTGTGTGTGTGTGTGTGTGTGTGTGTGTGTGTGTGTGTGTGTGTGTGTGTGTGTGTGTTTCCCCCTGAGGGTTTGAGAGGAAACAGAGCTGCAATATTTGTCTCAATAACACATCTAATGAATAAATGAACACACACACACACACACACACACACACACACACACACACACACACACACACACACACACACACACACACACACACACACACACACACACACAGCTTTTTATAGAATTTGCTTCATTCTGCCTTTGATCGTTTCTTTCCATGCATATGTATGATTCTTTCTTTCTTTCTTTCTTTCTTTCTTTCTTTCTTTCTTTCTTTCTTTCTTTCTTTCTTTCTTTCTTTCTTTCTTTCTTTCTTTCTTTCTTTCTTTCTTTCTTTCTTTCTTTCTACCCCCCCCCCCCTTCATGATTAGTGAATGTAAGTTCTGAATGAGAGTGATGGGATGATGCTCCACGTTCTCGCCGTGTTTAATTCATTTCAGTGTGAATATAGAAAGTGGATATTTATAATTCATGTGTCAGAGAGACTCGCCGCCCTCATTAACCCGAACTCCTTTCAGTTCCCCGACTCTTTTCTAGAAACAGAACTGCGATCGATGATAAAAAATGATGATGCCACTGATTCTAATATCGATGTGTACGCCTCCTTACGCTCCACAGTTCTCCGCTCGCAAGACCCAGAACTGTCACCATGGTTACATATAGTGAGAAACTGCTTAAAAGAATAGCTATGCTAGTCAGCCTGCTGTTAGCTACAGTAGTTACATGGGTTACATTATTCAGAAAGGATTCAGTATGAACAAAATGAGTAAATAAGTTACTGAAATGAAGGAGTCACTACAGTAAAGGAGTCATTACAGTGAAGGAGTCATTAAAGTGAAGGAGTCACTACATTGAAGGAGTCATTACAGAGAATGAGTCATTAAAGTAAAAAGAGTCACTACAACAAAGAAGTCACCACAGTAAAGGAGTCATTACAGAGAAGGAGCCATAACAGTAAAAGTAGTCACCACAGTGAAGGAGTCATTATGGTTAGAGTCATTAAGGCGAGTGAAGGAGTCATTACAGTGAAATGAAGGAGTGTCCACAATAAAGGAGTCACAAAGGTGAAGGAGTCGCAACGGTGAAGAAGTCATTACAGTGAAAATAGTCATTGCAGTGAAAGATTTAATTCAGTAAAGGAGTCATAAAGGTGAAGGAGTCAGTGCATTAAAGGAGTCACAACAGTGAAGGATTCAATAAGGTGAAGGAGTCACTACAGTGTAGGAGTCACTGCAGCAAAGGAACCCTTAGAAAGTAAAAGTCATTACAGTGTAGGAGTTATGAAGCTGATAGTCACAAGATTAAAGGAGTTGCTACAGTAAAAGAGTCAGTACCGTGAACACATTTGGGATATTTTAGTGCTATCTTCTGGTGCAGTAAAAGGATGATAAGTGAGAGGAACATCTCTGGATGATCTCAGCTCCAACTCAATATCAAACTCAATATCTTACACGCTGCTGCTCAAGTCTGTTTGTTCGATTCTTTCTCTAAATACATGTGTTTATATCCCTCATTAAATGAAAAGATGTCACAAAGATCTCGCTCTGTACTGAACATCAAGCCGAGACGAGTTCATACTGAGAAATGGCAAGAAATTTGAAAAAAAAAAACATAAAAATATAAAAATACATTATATAAAATAATTACATATCTAATCTCCTCATCATGTGTAACACGCATGTAACTGAGCAGATCTCACACACACACACACACACACACACACACACACACACACACACACACACACACACACACACACACACAGGGTCTCACCATGGTCTGTTGCTGCCGTTGAAATTTGCTTTTACGAACGTTGCTGATGAAGCGGCGACCCATTTTCTTTGCGTACCAAACTGACACAAACATGCTGAGAGAACGAGGGAGAGATGTGGAGAGGCGAACAGACAGAGCGCGACTCCGCGAATGAGGAGAGCACACACACTCACACACACACACACACACACAAACACCAGATACCAGAGGGAGAGCAGAAGGAAGAGAGAAAATGAGAGCTAGAGAGAGAGAGAGAGAGAGAGAGAGAGAGAGAGAGAGAGAGAGAGAGAGAAAAAGAGAAATAAAAGAGGGATGAATTGGATCTGGAATGAGAAATAGAGAGACAGAGATAGAGGTGAATGGAGGAAAGAAATTAGGGATAAAAAAAGTGTAATAAGTAGAGAAGACAAAAAATAGAGGAATGGAATGGATGAAATAAAAGTATGAGAATAATAAAGGAAAGAGAGAAATGGATAGATAGATAGATAGATAGATAGATAGATAGATAGATAGATAGATAGATAGATAGATAGATAGATAGATAGATAGATAGATAGATAGATAGATGGATATATAGATGAAAAAAGAAAATGAGAGAGAGAGAGAGAGAGAGAGAGAGAGAGAGAGAGAGAGAGAGAGAGAGAGAAAGAGAATGAGATAGAAATGGTGATTTCTATGGGGGTGTCTGCTCCCTCAGTTCATTGTGTGTGTGTGTGTGTGTGTGTGTGTGTGTGTGTGTGTGTGTGTGTGTGTGTGTGTGTGTGTGTGTGTGTGATGTAAAAGTTGAGAGAATGTTGCTCATAAACATTTACTCCGGCTTTACGTCCATACAGAACCGCCGCAAGCTGGAGAAATAAAACTGAATCAGATCACTATGGCAACCAGAGAGAAATTATTTCACACACACACACACACACACACACACACACACACACACACACACACACACACACACACACTCTAAAACACAGTCATGCTGTAATGCTACTGGTAATGTAAACGTAGCAAATAAACTCCAGACTAAAGCCCAACACCCTTGATTTTATGGGGTGGAGCTACTTAAAGGAATTCTGGTATGACCACACCCCCTCATAGCCCCACCTCTTAATTAAAGTACCATTTATTTCATTTCTCTTTTCTCCTTGTTGTCTCTGTACAGAGGAAGAGAAAATAATGGAGGGTGGAAGAGAAAATAATAAAAGTGACAGTAGGAATAAGTAGCTGAAGGGGTTTGTGTGTGTGTGTGTGTGTGTGTGTGTGTGTGTGTGTGTGTGTGTGTGTGTGTGTGTGTGTGTGTCTCTGAGTATGTGTGTGTGTGTGTGTGTGTGTGTGTGTGTGTGTGTGTGTGATAGAGAGCGAGAGAGTTATATAAAGCACTGTCACTCCATTCACTTTAATAAAAAAATATATAATCCTTCTCTCTTTTCCTCTGTTTTTATTTCCCTGTCACTCTAAAAACACAAACATGGGCATGTATATAAATGAGAAAGATGGGCATGTCTTTGAGCCATTAACTGAGACAAATGGGCGTGTCTAAGATTCAGACCAAAGCAAAGCCCAATTTTAGAACTGATATCATAACCATATATGGCAGCTAAACT
>NW_028149142.1:5000-10000 GCF_946808225.1 Silurus aristotelis
TCTACACTGCTCCCAATTACATCTCACACTGATTATAAAATACTACTACTGACGTATAAAGCATTTAACGCTCTCACGCCGCAGTATCTGAGTGAACTTCTGTACCAGGATGATCCTCCATGCCTACTTAGATCAAAAGGTGCAGGCTATTTGTTGGTACCTCAAATAATGAAGTCAAGTTTATTTCTATTGCAGACAACAAACATTGTCTCAAAGCAACTTTACAGAATTTTAACAGTGAAGGTGAATGGTGTGCATGTATCTCTGATGAGCACCATGGCCACTGTGGCAAGGAAAAACTCTCTTAGATGTAATGAGGAAGAAACCTTGAGAGGAACCAGACTCAAAAGTGAACCCATCCTCATTTGGGTGACATCAAGACTACAAGCAAAGACTACAATGAAGCCTACAACAGGGGGCAGATGTTTCTCTTATAAACCCCACAGTTATGAAACAGCTTTCAGTGTGCGGGACTCAGACACAGTCTCAGTGTTCAAGTTGAGGAAGGTTGATGATTTTGATGAGGAAATAAATGAAATGAAGTCGTTCTCTTGAATAGGAGTAAAACTTTGTAATTGTTGGTCTGTTATAATGACACTGCTGTCTACAGGCTTATTTATAAAATAGTTTAGATTTATAGTAATAGTTTGGATTTTTTTGTCTGATGTTTTCAACTTTATTATTTAAAAAAAGCTACTTATTGATGGTTTGCATGTGAGTGTGGTGCTTTTATTTCCTGTTAATACTGCTACTATGCTGAATAAAAATCTAGCATTATGATTTGATTACTATTTGAAATACTGTCAATTTGGTTTGACTTCATTTACGTTCTAATTTCCGAGTGGTCTGTTTTAAGCTGCGCGTATGATCATTATACCACTGTCACATGACAATAAAAGCTTCTTGACAGAAAGAATGCAGAGACTGGACAAGCTAATCAGAACACTGTACAGGAGGTAGAAAAAGGAAGGATGGTAGCTAAACTATCATCATTGCTGGAGAACGACTCTCACCCCTGTATGACACATTTTCATCTATGAGCAGCTTTTCAACTGACAGACTGTTACATCCTGAGGGTTTGAAGGAGCGATACTAAAGACATTTTCTTCCTACTGGTCTTTTATACAACAATAAGGGGACTTAATCAGCCATATTTACACACACACACACACACACACACACACACACACACACACACACACACACACACACACACACTTATCTTATACACACTTCTATATACACACACTTTACCACAAATGTAAATGTAAATGTGCTTAAGTGTTCCATCAGAAGCTACACAACTACAGCCTGCCTTGATGACCAGGCCTCCAGACCTCAAAATCACCTGATGGCAACTGCCAGAGGAGGGAACATCAAAAGCGGTGTGTGAGGAAGCAGAAGTGTGTAAAGCGAGTGGGAGTCAGTGCTAGGCTAAAAGCAAACCCTAGCTGGCCTGCTATAATTTCCATCCTACTTTCAAATGTCTTCTCTCTGGGCAATAAACTGAACTACATCAGACTCCAACAAGCTACATGGCATGAGTTCAATGACTGTTGCATCTTTGTTTTCACACAATTGTGGCTGAGCAACAGATTTCCAGATACTGCCATACTACCAAAAGAAATGCAGCTCTGTGGCTTGCAGCCTCACATTAAAAACAGAATGGTGTAAGAACTCTGTCCTAGTTTCCACCTACTGCTCATCACTGATGGAGTGTCTGAGTGTCAGATGTAGACCTTTTTATTTATCCCAGGAATTCAACACACCGCTATTGTACTTAAAATGTTTAGGGCTTATGCTAAGGAGGTGAATGGTGTACTCTACAGGATCATTAGCGAACTGCACAACACCAAAGATGGTAAAAGTGCACAAATCCTTTACTTAAGTACAGATACTCATGTTTTGAAAGACTTTGGAAAAAAGTCGATGTTCTGATTGCACTTTTTCACTCAAGTTAAAGTAAATAAGTTTGGGCTCTGACATGAACTTCGGTAAAAAAGTAGTGATTATTACTACCTGTTTTAGTGTCACTCTGGTAAATGCACCTCACATGATATTAATATCAGGGTTGTCAATTGTTTAAAATATCTAATTGTGATTACAGTAAAACCCCATTGAACAAGCATAATTGCTCGTAAGGTTATTTGCTCCTATGTTCGAACTGATTTTCCCCATAAGAATGAATGTAAAAGTGATGTAATCCGTTCCGAGATCTCATTCGATTGCTTATTTCTGCACTTAAAAGTATTTGTAGCCTATTTTAACAAATAAATACACCACAAATTACCATACGATAAACATAATTTAACACTTACTCATGTGGTGTGAAGACGCACACCATGCTCGTAACCTCCTCGGTTTCCATGCTAATGCTATTTACTTTAGTTTTTACAGCACCATCACTGATTTTCTTGGGAGACATTTTTAAAGATTTCTAGTGAAATAAAAATATAGAACTAAAAAAGTTTTTGCTGCACTGAATAACGAGAGCGACCGAGTGATACGTCATCAACTAAGCGACTGACGCTTCCCTCGGTTGAAAACGGGGAAGCAGCAGCGTGGGTTTGCTCGTGCCTTCGAAATTTGCTTGGCGGAACAGGGTACAATTTTGCGAGCGAGTTTGCTCGTATCTCCGTTTGCTCGTACTGTAGGCTGCTCTTACAACGGGGTTTTACTGTATTCACATGATTGATGATTGTCACGAGTTAACTTGTGATTAATCATATGTTTATATCAGTTCTAAATGTTCCTTAAAATAATATTTTATTTATCATGTTTTTAATTCTCTAATCAACATGTACATGGATAAATATTGATGCTTTATGAAAATATATTTTTATTATTAGTGAAACCAAACTCAACATAGAGCAAGAAGATAAAATATTCTTGAAAATGTTTTAAAGTAATTATACTGTTTTAAAGTACATAAATCAGTAAGCTGATACGTAAATCAGGACACAAAATGGAACGTTTGCCAGGTTTCCACTCGGATGGATAATGAGGTGATACCGAAGAAACTGTACCTCATCTAGACATTTTGAACTTTCTATTCATATATTTACGATATCTTATGTCTTTTTATGTCTTTATTTATGTCTGTGAAGAGAGATGACAGTGACAGCAGACAGCACCCCCTGTCGGTTTTCTTTATTTTACAAAAGCATTGTGTTTTTGTTGTTATTATGAGTGTATACAAATAAAAGAAGACCCTTTACAGATTAGAATGATGTATTGCTTATATCTGTATGATTAAAAAATGACAGAGTAATTTATGTTCGTTTCAATGTTACGAGGAAAAAATGCCACAAAGCGCACCAGTGAGTTTGTCGACCCCAGAGGGTTAATTGCTATGTGCAGTGAAAATAAAAAAATATGGACATTTCACCAAAACAAAACTAAAGTAACGAGCTTGTTTTGAAAATTTTTTTTAAAAAAAGTGTAAATTTGTGTAAAAAACTTAATGAATGAAAGTAAAAAGTTTTCTGAAAACCCAGCAAAATGTATTTAAGTACAGTAACTACGTATTTGTACTTTGTTACTTCCCACCTTTGCAGAACACACACCCTGATGGACTGTTTATTGTCACCAGAGATTTCAACCACGCTAATGTCAGGACTGTGCTCCCTAAATTTTATGAGAATGTGGACTTTGCAACCATACTGGATGTTGTTTATCCCCTTAGCCTTCAGCGCTGTGCCGGCATGGCCAACATCCCATTGTTTGGAGGTGTTAATATTTTAACGATAGATTAAATAAAAAGGGATAAGAGTAACCATGACCAACTATACATCATCTACATCTAAAGGTCGAAGCTTCAAGCATCAATTTTAGATCACGTTTTTTAAATGGAAAATGTATACCAAATTCTTTTGCTGAATTTGTGTAAGCAATACACACCAACAACATGCATCAGCAGGGGGCAGATATTTTTCTTATAAACAACCTTCCAGACAGTGTTCAAGTCGAGGCTGAACATGTATTTATTTAGTGGAGTGTTTAGTCAGTAGGTGTTTGTGAGGTAAAGGAGCAGATCTGGAGGAATCATGGATATGGAGTGTTTGGTGAACTGGGATATTTGGATGCTGTCGTCTCCTCACTCTCACACGTTCACTCAGGTTTGTTGATGGTGGTGTGGTGGGTCGTCTCTTATCCCAGAGATCCTCATGTCTGTGTTTCCTTCTGCTTCTCCCTTTTAGTTCTGCTGCCAGAGTGAATCTTACCAGAGTCCAAACTGCACAGTGACTTAACTTTCATACAACAATCACGAGACTTAATAATCCATATCCTTCTCTTCCTGTCAACCTCTTCTCTCTCTCTCTCTCTCTCTCTCTCTCTCTCTCTCTCTCTCTCTCTCTCTCTTCTCTCTCTCTCTCTCTCTCTCTTCTCTCTCTCTCTCTCTCTCTCTTTCTCTCGGTCGAGTTAAACATGCTCCTGAGGTTCCAGTGATCACTGTTCCTGCTCCTCTCCCCTCCGTGGATCTGCCCACTTCGTCCGGTCTGCCTCTGGATAGTGTTCTCTTCGTTTGGAGGCGACTCTGTGGAGCTGGGGATGTTTCTCATCAACACCCTGGGGATCCATGAAATTCTGGAGTAAGAACAGGATCTTTGACGATGGATTTGGACTGTAGTTAATATCTTACATTAATATCTGATCTTCATCACTGCACCTCAACATCGTTTATCTGTAATAAATGGACATTCGGTGGCACCCAGATGAGGATGAGGTTCCCTCTTGAGTCTGGTTCCTCTCAAGGTTTCTTCCTTCTGCATCTCAGGGAGTTTTTCCTTCACCACAGTCTCCACCGACTTGTTCATCAGGGACAAACTTACACTTATAAAGAACATCTACATTTTAATTACCACATTATCTGTGTAAAGCTGCTCTGAGACCATGTTCATTATTAAAAACTCAATACAAATAAACATGAATTAAATTCAATTGAATTGAATTTAGCAGATGTCCTTATCCAGAGCGACATACAAAAGTGCTTTGAGTCT
>NW_028149142.1:15000-17500 GCF_946808225.1 Silurus aristotelis
ATTTTAAATAAAGAAATAAATAATAGGTGCTATAATTCCTCCCAAGAGTTTGATCTGATGGCATCCTGCATCTGCAACCCGGTGAGCCAGTTTTTATTACTAGAGATTTCAAAGCACTTTTCTATGTCACTCTGGATAAGAGCATGTGCTAAATGCCTAAATGTAGTGTGTGTGTGTGTGTGTGTGTGTGTGTGTGTGTGTGTGTGTATGTGTGTGTGTGTGTGTGTGTGTGTGTGTGTGTGTGGCTTCTGCCATATGCCATAATAATAATGTGTGTGGAGGTCATGTGTAAGAGATCAGAGTTAAAGCTGTAACACGTTTGTGCGCCTCTGTATCTGAGGTTACACTGTGGGGTGGAGGAGACAGAGTGGGCATTTAAAATGATGGAGGAGAGACTGATGAAGAAGAGATTGATGGAAGAGAGACTGATGGAGGAGAGACTAATGGAGGTGAGATTGATGGAATAGAGACTGATGGAGGAGAGACTGATGGAGGAGAGATTGATGGAATAGAGACTGATGGAGGAGAGACTGATGGAGGACAGACTGATGGAGGTGAGATTGATGGAATAGAGACTGATGGAGGAGAGACTGATGGAGGAGAGATTGATGGAATAGAGACTGGTGGAGGAGAGACTGATGGAGGAGAGATTGATGGAGGAGAGACTGATGGAGGAGAGATTGGTGGAGGAGAGACTAATGGAGGAGGGATTAATGGAGGAGAGATTGATGGAATAGAGACTGCTGGAGGAGAGACTAACGGAGGAGAGATTGATGGAGGAGAGACTGATGGAGGAGAGATTGATGGAGGAGAGACTGATGGAGGAGAGACTGGTGGAGAAGAGATTGATGGAATAGAGTCTGATGGAGGAGAGACTGATGGAGAAGAGAGTGATGGAGGAGAGATTGGTGGAGGAGAGACTGATGGAGGAGAGACTGATGGAGGAGAGATTGATGGAATAGAGACTGATGGAGGAGAGACTGATGGAGGTGAGATTGATGGAATAGAGACTGATGGAGGAGAGACTGATGGAGGAGAGATTGATGGAATAGAGACTGATGGAGGAGAGACTGATGGAGGAGAGACTGGTGGAGGAGAGATTGATGGAGGAGAGACTGATGGAGGAGAGATTGGTGGAGGAGAGACTAATGGAGGAGGGATTCATGGAGGAGAGATTGATGGAATAGAGACTGATGGAGGAGAGACTAACGGAGGAGAGATTGATGGAGGAGAGACTGATGGAGGAGAGATTGATGGAGGAGAGACTGATGGAGGAGAGACTGGTGGAGGAGAGATTGACGGAGAGACTGATGGAGGAGAGATTGATGGAGAAGAGATTGATGGAGGAGAGACTGATGGAGGATAGACTGGTGGAGGAGAAATTGACGGAGAGACTGATGGAGGAGAGATTGATGGAGAAGAGATTGATGGAGGAGAGACTGATGGAGGAGAGACTGATGGAGAAGAGATTGATGGAGGAGAGACTGATGGAGGAGAGACTGATGGAGGAGAGTTTGATGGAGGAGAGACTGATGGAGGAGAGATTGATGGAGGAGAAACTGATGGAGGAGAGTTTGATGGAGGAGAGACTGATGGAGGAGAGATTGATGGAGGAGAGACTGATGGAGGAGAGACTGATGGAGGAGAGATTGATGGAGGAGAGACTGATGAAGGAGAGACTGATGGAGGAGAGATTGATGGAGGAGAGACTGATGGAGGAGAGATTGATGGAGGAGAGACTGATGGAGGAGAGATTGATGGAGGAGAGAGATTGATGGAGGAGAGATTGATGGAGGAGAGACTGATGGAGGAGAGACTGATGGAGGAGAGACTGATGGAGGAGAGATTGATGGAGGAGAGAGATTGATGGAGGAGAGATTGATGGAGGAGAGATTGATGGAATAGAGACTGATGGAGGAGAGACTAACGGAGGAGAGATTGGTGGAGGAGAGATTGATGGAGGAGAGATTGATAAAGGAGAGACTGATGGAGGAGAGATTGATGGAGGAGAGACTGATGGAGGAGAGACTGATGGAGGAGAGTTTGATGGAGGAGAGACTGATGGAGGAGAGATTGATGGAGGAGAGACTGATGAAGGAGAGACTGATGGAGGAGAGATTGATGGAGGAGAGACTGATGGAGGAGAGACTGATGGAGGAGAGATTGATGGAGGAGAGATTGATGGAGGAGAGACTGATGGAGGAGAGATTGATGGAGGAGAGAGATTGATGGAGGAGAGATTGATGGAGGAGAGACTGATGGAGGAGAGACTGATGGAGGAGAGACTGATGGAGGAGAGATTGATGGAGGAGAGAGATTGATGGAGGAGAGATTGATGGAGGAGAGATTGATGGAATAGAGACTGATGGAGGAGAGACTAACGGAGGAGAGATTGGTGGAGGAGAGATTGATGGAGGAGAGATTGATAAAGGAGAGACTGATGGAGGAGAGATTGATGGAGGAGAGACTGATGGAGGAGAGACTGATGGAGGAGAGACTG
>NW_028149141.1:0-2500 GCF_946808225.1 Silurus aristotelis
TGGTGGTGGTGTTGATGGTGGTGATGTTGTTGTTGGTGTTGATGGTGGTGGTGTTGATGGTGGTGATGTTGTTGTTGGTGTTGATGGTGGTGGTGGTGTTGATGGTGGTGATGTTGTTGTTGGTGTTGATGGTGGTGGTGTTGATGGTGGTGATGTTGTTGTTGGTGGTTATGGTGGTGGTGTTGATGGTGGTGATGTTGTTGTTGGTGTTGATGGTGGTGGTGTTGATGGTGTTATTATCGGTACTCTCCTGTAAGCTTGTGTCTCTGTCTCTTTTCCTCACACAGCTCTCTAATGTGTTTAACCCAAACCAGGTCAGCTGGTGGATTCCCATACACACAGAGAGCCGGGCAGTGAGGTTCCACCCGCATTAACACATTAACATGCACACACACACACACACACACACACACACACACACACACACACACACACACACACACACACACACACACACACACACACACAGCTGGTCCTCTTCACTAACACACTGCTCATTAAAACACAGCCTACATTTTCCCTCTGAACTCTAGCATGTGTGTGTGCGTGTGTGTGTGTGTGTGTGTGTGTGTGTGTGTGTGTGTGTGTGTGTGTGAAACTTGTTCTTGTTCTCCTTTTTTTTCTCTTCTTTCCTTTTTGTCCTCCCTGGTTTGGACTTGTCGTACAGAAGCTCGTTCTGATTGAGATGTAGGGAATTGGAGGTTGAGTCCACAGCATGAGTCCCTTTGCAGAGTACAGGGTTATGCTCTGTGTGTAGTTATATATATATAATGTGTGTGTGTGTGTGTGTGTGTGTGTGTGTGTGTGTGTGTGTGTGTGTGTGTGTGTGTGTGTGTGTGTGTGCTTGTTTCTAAGTAAAAGACACACACTGCATGAGGACCCCTGACAGTATTGCCGACTGAACATTAATTCAGGGATCAGAAGAACGTTGTGTACACGGAGGATGTGGCGTATCTACAGCTCCAGGTGAGAGAAGAGCTACAGGAAGGTAAAGGAGGAAGGAGAAGATCTACACGTATTTTTGAGAGGAGATCAAAATTGTGTTTCTTTCTTTCTGTATTTGTATTAAATGTGATGAGAAAGTGCAGAGTACCGGACACACTGCAGGCACTGATCCAGGAGGAGTGTGTTCCTGTAGGAGATCATCAGAATTACACAGGGTGTGTGATGTGTTCATGAAGCGTGTTCAGGAGTCACTTTCACCAGGCACTGGAGTCATGACACATTTCTGTTTTATTCCAACAATAAACTTTATATTTTAAAGTTATACAATTTAAAAAATATATTTTTTCTATTCACATCATGCAGAAGAATATTGAAATATAAAACTATCTTGAGAACATTGGCATCATAATGAACATTTTAATGAAGTGAAGATGATCTTTACTTTAGATATTTTCATGAAACCTATAAATAAATAAAAATAAAAGTTCATTTTCATGATGTCGCATGATCTTATTAATGCCTGATCATATAATCACACACGGTCATTGTTGTTGTTGTTGTTGTTGTTGTTGTGTTAATGCAGTAGATGTGTATTGTGTGTACAGTGTGGGTATTGTGTGTGTATTGTGTGTGTTTGTGATGTTAGAGGTGACTCTCGGTCTCTCAAAAGTAAATCCCCTCCTTTATCTCCTTCTGTAATGCTTTTAAAAAGCGTGAAGGACACGCGAACCCGAGTGTGTGTGTGTGTGTGTGTGTGTGTGTGTGTGTGTGTGTGAATGGTCGCTCGGGTTATTTATTAATGTTGGTGATTTGAGAGCTGGTTCCCAGCCTGCTGAAGTTCTTCAGCTTTGTGTCTGAGGGTTTGGGTTTATTTCTCTCTCTGACACGAAACAAAAGCAAAATGTTGTTTATGACGGAAAAGCCGTGGAGGAGAAGCGCGCGCTCCGGGATGAATGTGGAGTTGGGAAGTAAATGGAGTGGGAAGTGATGTGAGAGCAGATCAGGATGAACGGATCCATTCTTCTCCTCTTTTACTTAAAATAACACATTAATTAGCGCGAGCAGCTTTATTTCCTCCTCAACATTACACCCGGTGAAGAAAAGTTTTATTTTGTGTGTGTGTGTGTGTGTGTGTGTGTGTGTGTGTGTGTGTGTGTGTGTGTGTGTGTGTGTGTGTGTGAATGTCTCCACACTCCCAGGCTTTCCCATTTAACAGGTTACACACTAATGAAGCATGAATGTAGAGGAACAACAAGTGTGTGAAGAGGCGCAGTTTAGTGGAGCAATGTCCCACCAGGGACCTCCATTCATCTGTCCACTGAGCTCCGGATTCACCAACCTCTCTCTCTCTCTCTCTCTCTCTCTCTCTCTCTCTCTCTCTCTCTCTCTCTCTCTCTCTCTCTCTCTCTCTCACACACACGCACACACGCACACACGCACGCACACACACACACACACACACACACACACACACACACACACACACACCAGCTATAACGCAGTGTCTCCTCACCCTCTTTATCCTTTAATCTGATCCTCATCATGATATGTTCAT
>NW_028149141.1:7500-12500 GCF_946808225.1 Silurus aristotelis
GAAAGACTCTCACGCGCTCTAATAGCTGCTCAATTCTAAAAAAAAACAAAAAATACAAATAATAACAAAAATCAGTGACTTCAGTTTTTCGGGGATTCAAACGTCCACTTTAGTTGTTTTAGTTTCTGTTGTAAGTGAATCTTCACCCTGTATTTATGAACTTCTTTATTTGAGCTTTATTCTATAAACCCTCCTGCTGTGATCCGGAGCAATAAAACGCGGACCGGTCCGGAGAACCGAATCTTCACAATGTCGAATTTTATTCACATTTTCGTTTTAAAAAAATCCTGGAGCACTTTTTATTTTAGTCAAACTCGAGTAATATTTTACACATTTAAATGAAGCCACATTATATAACTTTATTATTATTATTATTATTATTATTGCTATGACGATGATGATGATGATGATGATGATGATGATGATGATGATGATGATGATGATGCAGGTGCGCCTGGTCCGAGGGGAGTTTGTAGATGAATGTGGTTCTGCAGTCTCAGATTGGATTTTATTAATCCGAGCAGCGCGGAACAGTCAAGAACAGAACCTGGAGGCGGTGTCGGATTTACCTGGTGGACCGGTGAGTGAGATGCACCAATGGCAGCGCTTCAATTTACTCCAAACTACATCACTAATTTTCCGGGTGTTTTGTGTTTGTTAAATGATTTCGCTCTGATCAGTGTGTGTGTGTGTGTGTGTGTGTGTGTGTGTGTGTGTGTGTGTGTGTGTGTGTGTGTTGCAGATATTTTACCGCGCGCTCAGAGAAATCCCGGTCGGAGAGGAGTTGAGTGTTTGGTACTCCGAGGTTCTGGCTCAATGGTTCCAAATTCCCACTACTGCAACACCTACACACGACGAGAGAGGTGTGTGTGTGTGTGTGTGTGTGTGTGTGTGTGTGTGTGTGTGTGTGTGTGTGTGTCATATTTAATCTGTCATATATAAATTATCTACTTTTTTAGATATGTTTAAGTTTCTAACAACAACAACAATAATAATAATAAGAATACGAAAAATAATAATAATATTTATAACATTATAAAATAAATTTTAAAAATTGTTTTCTTTAACAACTACTAAGTAATTCATTAATTAAGTAATTTAAGAGAAATAAAATCAGCGGGAAGCAGAACATTTTTCAGAATTCCGAATTCTGATTTGAAATCGGATTCCTGCAGTGATTTCGGAGTGTGAACGCAATCCAGATATTTATCCAGACTAATTACATGAATTCTTTTTAATCTGCTCTCAAAGCCAATAATCCGATATTAGGAGAATAATGTGTGTGATCAGGATGAAATAGTGAAAATGTAGGGATGGAGTGAGAGATGGAGTGAGAGATGGAGAGAAAAAAAGAGAGCTGGACTGAGATGAACAGATGAAGAGAAATAAAGAGATTTGGAAAGAGAATAATCGATTAAGAAAGACGAAAAAAAGAGAGTGAGAGAGATGGACAGAGATAAAGAAATACAGGAATGAAGAGAGAAAGAGAGAGAGAGAGAGAGAGAGAGAGAGAGAGAGAGAGAGAGAGAGAGAGAATGAAGAACAGCAGGTGAATGAGTGGAGAATAAACGCGGAGTAATGACTTACTTTTATTTAGTTTTCAGAATAAAAAGCTCCTCGATGTTAATCAGGTCTCAGAGGAGGGAGAAGGTTAACAAATGTCACGCGCTCATTAATATTCATCCTCTCACAGACAAATCAAATGAAAGAGTGAAGTGTTTTACGGCGAATTAGCGGCATTGTTCCTCCTCAATACTGACTTTTATTACCGGGGGATTATTACTCTCTCTCTCTCTCTCTCTCTCTCTCTCTCTCTCTCTCTCTCTCTCTCTCTCTGTGTGTGTGTGTGTGTGTGTGTGTGTGTGTTAACAGATGGGACAAACTCATTGTGTGTGTTTTGTTGTTTTTCACGACTTGCGATTTCAAGCAACATCTGCTATCACTTCCACGGGAAAGAGAGACAGAAAGTGATAGCGAGAGAGAGAGAGATTGTGTGTGTGTGTGTGTGTGTGTGTGTGTGTGTGTGTGTGTGTGTGTGTGTGTGTGTGTGTGTCTACTGCTGTGTTTGTAAACGACAGATTGCCCTTTTTGTTATGGTAAATAAAACACAAGACCCGAGTTCATATTATAAAATCATTACCTTTATACGGACGGAAATGACGTCAAATCAACTGGTGTCATACCGCCATACACACGGAAATCTAATCTAATCTAATCTAATAAATCTAATCTAATCCTATGAGAGGATTTCCTTTTCAGAAAAGGTTCAAGTTGGATTAATTTAAAACCAGAAAATTCCTTTAATTATCATATCATATCCACTGGTGCGCAATAATCTAATCTAATCTAATCTAATCTAATCTAATCTAATAATATAATATAATTTAATATAATTTAATATAATTTAATTTTCCTACTTTTTATTTTAACATTTTATAGTTTAAAAGATTTTTGAAGTTTGTTTGTTTGTATATTTCAGGTGAAGAACGTTACATTTGCTGGTATTGTTGGAGAATTTTCCGGTACCCAAACACCCTGAAAGCACACGTGCATTTTAATTGTGCCCTCAGCTACACACGAACCCCCATCAGTCACGAGCATGCACCAAGAGGACCTCCAGACAACACCAACTTCAGCCGTTCACCCAAGTCGGGCGATATCCCCAGTGGAGCAAGTGCTTCACCCTTTAACAACAAGGTCGCAGCAGCAGGAGGGTTGCCGCGGCGAGCCAGCCAGGAAGAGCAGGACCGAGCACTCGACATGAGCGTGACCTCATCATCCAGACACCATCACGGCCTGATCAGTGCCAGCTCCTGTGTGGCATTTCAGCCTGGCACTCGCTCAGCTTTCATCCCTGCGGGATTCAGCAAAATGTTTCCTCCGGCTGATGAAGCCACAAATGGAAACACAAAAGCAGACACGACACTCAGCTTTGGAAAGCTCTCTCAGGTCTTGAAGCCTAGCCGCTTTTCTACCGACTCTGCGCCTCGAGGTTTTTCAATATTATCTCATTTCGAGGAGACCTCGGCTTTTAAGCATGTCTCTCCTGGAACTCGTTATCCTCACATTCCACCTGGTTTTCCTTTTGAGCGCATATCGTTACCGCCATCTTACAACGGAGACGGTAATGGTGTTCCTCTTGTTCCATTCACTGTTTATAACGGAGAACTGCTTTACGGTTCACCCTATTATCCACTAAAGCTCCACCTTCTCCGCTATCCTGACTCGGTTTCCTCTTACTTTGGTGCTCCGGCTCTTAGGGCGGATGTGAACCCGACCTGCAGCCCAGTGGACAGGGAGATGAATGTACATGTGGAGAAATCTCAAGTCAGACTGGAACCCCTGCCCTCAGTGACACATGCAGCGGCGGCAGCAGGAGCAAACGCAGTCGCGGGCAAACCGAAGAAAGGTCACTTGTGTCTGTACTGTGGGAAGCTCTACTCCCGGAAGTACGGACTAAAGATCCACATGCGGACACACACAGGCTACAAGCCGCTCAAATGCAAGGTGTGCTTCAGGCCGTTTGGTGACCCGAGTAACCTCAACAAGCATGTCCGCCTGCACGCTGAGGGGAACACGCCGTACCGATGCGACTACTGCGGGAAAGTGCTGGTGCGCCGGAGAGACCTTGAGCGCCATGTCAAGTCCAGACACCCGGGACACCAGAGCATGAAAAAGAGGTTGGGCGAGGAAGAAGAGCAGGCTGAAGATCACGATCATGGAGAGGAGCTAAAGAGCGACGAAGACAGTGACGTAGACGTCTGCTTCACAGATGAACAGAGCGACCAGGAGTCCAACCAAAAATAACCTCTGATTCCACAACGAACTTTTACATTTATAGTGAATTATTAATATATAGTACACATTCATTAAATAACCACGATACACAACGGACTATTAAATAAAGGTATCATTTTAAAGTATTTAAATCGAGTCCCGTGACATTTCAGACCTGCGTACAAAATGGTGTCCAGCTCACAGTCTCCTGCTGCAGTGTGAACAGAGCAACAAGCCCATGCTGACTTCCCCTTTACACTTCCCCTGGGGTTAGGGCTTATTTATGTGACCTGATGAAGCCACACCCCTTTGACCTCATAATTTAACTAGAAAATGATGGCTATTTAAATTATTCAGTAAGAACATTTCCTGCAGCAGGGCATTATGGGATTGCATGAAGCTGAAATTTGAATCCCGTAGCGAAATCCATGCACACGTGTTGGAATTTAAGTATACTTTTTGGAAAAGTGGGGAAAATGCAACAGTTTGTTGGATTGATCCGGAATTTCCACCACAGCTTTTGGATCAGAATCATATTTTAGGCGTAAATTTCCCTGAATGTGGAGCTGCACTTTATAGAAACAGTACAATATAACACTGATGTGAACAAGTGTGCAGATCTCATTTTTCTACATCACTTCCTCCTTCTCTACTTTTATTACATTACAAACTTCCTGTATTTTTAATAATATAATGTAAGTGTCATTAAACTCCACCTCCACGTCCTGTAACACACTATTGCACTTATTTCCCTCCAGATGTGTTTCCTGTAAAACTACAGGCTTCAGGTATTACAGCTAATCCTTCTTCATCATAAACATAAACATCATCATCATCTTCATCTTCATCATTATTATTATTATTATTATTTGCGCTTGTTCTTAATGTTTTTATGTGAGATGTAATTATGATATAATTTGCTGTATTGTGTTCATAATTGATATTGTAAAAGGAAATATTTTCCTCAATCAAATTCCTTTTAATGTCAGGTTTTAAAAATAAACTGTAACAAAATCATTTTCCTTCTGCAGATTAATACTGTTTTACACACACACACACACACACACACACACACACACACACACACACACACACATACACACGCACACACATACACACACACACACACACACACACACACACACACACACACACATACACACACACACACACACACACACACACACACACACACACACACACACACACACATACACACGCAC
>NW_028149140.1:0-2000 GCF_946808225.1 Silurus aristotelis
ACCCCTGCACTCCAGTAGGGGGCCACCCAAACCCGTTGAGGTTAGGAGCGATGTCCAGCTTGGGAAAGGGTTCCTCCTCTGTAGCGCCGATCTCACCAACTTTGTAGTCCTTCAGCTGAACACGCGAGTCCACTGGGATTTTCACAGGTGTCACTCAGCTTCTCCTGCTCCGGTTCGGCCAAGCAGGGCTTCTCTGGGGTGATTACGTCACTAGTGGAGCTCTGGTCTACATTTACATTTACATTTGCGGCATTTATCAGACGCCCTTATCCAGAGCGACGTACAAAAGTGCTTTGAGTCTGTAGTAATGAATAAATCTACACTGGTACACAAGATTACATACTTAATATAAACATAAGCCTAGAATTCTACAAAACTTGGAAAGTGCTAATTTAAGTGTTACAGGAAGATGAAGGTCTTCAGTCGTCGCTTGAAGATAATCAGGGACTCTGCTGTACGGACATCTAGGGGAAGTTCATTCCACCACCTTAGTGCCAGAACAGAGAAGAGCCTTGAAGTGTACTTACCTCTCATTCTGAGAGAAGGAGGTACCAGTGAAGCAGTGCTGGAGGATCTCAGACAGCATGGTGCAGTGCGAGATGTGATAAGGTCACTGAGGTAAGATGGTGCTGGTCCATTTTTGGCCTTGTAGGCAAGCATCAGTGTTTTGAATCTGATACGTGCAGCTACTGGAAGCCAGTGAAGGAGCAGCAGTGGTGTGGTGTGGGAGAACTTGGGCAGATTGAACACAAGTCGTGCAGCTGCGTTTTGGATCATTTGCAGTGGACGAATAGCGTTCAGGGGAAGATCTGCCAGCAGAGAGTTGCAGTATTCCAGTCTTGAAATGACTAGAGACTGAACAAGCACCTGGGCAGCCTGTGTGGACAGAAATAGTCGAATCCTTCAGATGTTATAGAGAAGAAATCGACAAGAACGAGCAACATTAGCAACATGTGGGAAGAAGGACAGTTCATTGCCCATAGTTACCCCAAGGTTACGATCAGTGGCTGAAGGGGAGAGCAAAGAGTCATGAAGTGTTATTTGGAGATCTTGACCTGGAGATGAATCACCTGGGATGACCAGCAGTTTTGTTTTGCTGGGGTTGAGTTTTAGTTGGTGAGCACTCATCCATAAAGATATGTCTGTCAAGCATGCTGATATCCGAGCGGAAGCTGTGGTATCGAGCCTTGTGGGACTGGTCTACAGGCTGGTCTACAGTCTGAGCTTGGGGCTCACGCTCCCTAGGCCCTGGTCCAGCAGCAGTTATGGGCCTTTCAGCAGCAGGCCGAGCTGAAGCCGCAGAGGGTACGACTTCAGCAGGTTCAGCTGCTTCCTGCCCCGGTCGCTTGGAATCACTGGGGTTACTCTGTCTTTCAGGACAGGCACGAATAAGATGCCCAAACTGTTAATGCATGTGTGTGTTCTATTCTGATGATGTTTGTTACTTTTATACAGTGCAGAAAATGTTTTATCCTGCAAATAAAGTATAAAATATTTTGCTTATATCTTTTTTTAAACTCATACATAATGTTTGTGATGTATTGTGTTCCTGAGTAAATAAAGTGTGTGTTGTGTATTAAATTACAAACCGTCACATCCACTTTAAAAAATCTTTCCATTTTAACTTCAGACACAAAGCGAGAGGAAGCGAGAAGAGCTGAATGGGATAATCAGGATAATGGCTTTGTTTCACAGGACCAGATGAAATCGCCGCTCTTCAGCCACAGAAACGACAAATATTTACACACCAGTGTGGTGAGGAAGCGCATACACACACAGGCACACACACCCACACAGGCACACACACACACACACAGGCACACACACAGGCACATGCACATGCACATGCACATGCACAACACACACACACTGGCACACACAGGCACCCACACACACCCACACAGGCACACACACAAGCATGCACACAACACACACAGGCACAAACACACATACACACACACACACACACACACACACACACAGGCACACACACACAGGAA
>NW_028149139.1:5000-10000 GCF_946808225.1 Silurus aristotelis
GTAACATTATATCCTGACCCTACATCATATCTTCACCATTACAGATTCCAATACAGCTGTAATAGTTTATAGTTTTCTTTCCCCTCTCTACCAGTTTTTCCTTCACTTATCTTTTATACTGTATAAAACATTATTATTATTATTATTATTATTATTATTATTATTAATATTATTATTAATAATAATAATTACTTTTCTGGTTTAATTTCCTAAATGCGTTTGTTCCTAGTCCTGGTCCTCCATTTTACTAAATTATTCTGTTCAAAGCTCTTGAAGAAGTTCTTTTTAGAACCACTTCTCTTTCATTACAAATCCACACCAACATGAGCATTGCACTGGACTGCACGTATGATATTGAGAGGTTTGATGGTCAAGGCTTTGACACTGTGTGAGAGACGAGGTCTTTATGTGTGATGATGTTAATGTAAAATTCAGCACTCAGATCAGATTAAATCAACTCAAATACCACTTGAGCTAAAACAGTTTATGAAAGGCGCCATTTAATCTGACAAAATTCCTGCTCAGCGTTTTATAGTAAAATAAGTGGGTCAAAAAAATCAAAACAAGCATCTCTCTCTGCCATCAACCAGCCCACAGAAAGCGTATGAGGATAATTAGATGAAAAAGGAAGGAGGTAGGACTGAACAAGTGCAGCGCTGATGTGAGTGCAGGCCAATACCATGCACAAAGCATTAAGGAAGCAAAGCAAAGTTCTTCATATTCATCACAGTCACCTCAGGAACAAGGAAAAAACTCAGCTTTTTGGGTTTTTTTTGCGTTTTTTGGCATGGGATGAGGTGGAGAAGAAGGAACACAAAATATAACCACTTATCATCCCCTCCAGCTGTTTCTAAATGACTCTCAGAGAAAAAGAACGACGCTAAATCCATAATTAAATTAGAAATGCATGAACTCCGGTCACTTCACAGGGAGCAATCAACAAGCACTGACCTGTTGGGTCTAAAACGCCAGAGAGGAGTGCAAGACATTTTCTCTCCTCCACGGCCCATTAATAGGTTGAAATTAAAGAGGGTGATCTAATTAACCCAGGATGAGCAGATTCACAGCCAGCAGTCGATGCAGTGGAGGGCTTCGTAAAAACCCCTCCTCCACTCGCAACCATTTCTCAGCTGATGGTGTGAATGTTACGCCCTGAACGCAGCGTAAACCAGCACACAGTGTGAGTTAATCAGACTGAAACTGCAAGGTGTCATAGGCTTTAGGCTAAACGACTGCTGGACTGTAATTATAATCCATTATAAACCTTGAATAAGCAACAAGCATATTTCATCGAGGGGCTGAAACGCTCCAACTTGCAGAATGCATTTTTAGGTTACATTCATGATATACAGAATCACATCTAAACACATGAGACAAGCGAGATTTAGTGACAGTGTTACCATAGCAACAAGAGTAACCTTCCTGCACCAATAGCTAGCATTAAACAGGAATTTCCTGCTCATGCAAATGTCCTGAGAAAAGCGTACAGATCATCAGATACAGCAGAGAGACTGGATTTACCTTCACTAAACCTAAACCCTACAGTAATCAATTACCTTCACTAACCCTAAACCCTACTGTAATTAAGAGCAAGCTTCAGGAAATCATTTTAAAATTAGTTTTATATGGAATGGTTGTGTAATGAGGTGTCTTACATTATAGCAGCTATAAACTCTTACTCCTGCTTCATTCTCTCTCTCACTTCATTCTCTCTCTCTCACTTCATTCTCTATCTCGTTTCATTATCTCTCTTGCTTCATTCTCCCATTTGCTTTATTCTCTCTCTCATTTCCGAGTCGCTCCGCCGAGTCGCTCCGCCGAGTCGCTCCGCCGAGTCGCTCCGCCCAGTTTACCTCTGCCCAAATCAATTTACAAGCCGAAACATCTGTGATCAGAATCACTCGCGTTCTTTACCCTCCACAGGCTGAAGCGTGTCTCACCTCAGCAGATCGCTCTGGCTCGCTGTGAGGACATCGTTATTCTCGTTCATTACCTGAGGCTGCTCTGCATGCACAAGCAGTGACACCCAGAGCAAACAGCTGGAGGCTCTCATGAATATTTTACATCCATGGGAGGGGGAGATGATGAGCCAGAGGAGGTTACAGTGACAGGGGTGATGCTTAGATCTTTAGATGTTTCGATCATAGAACCTGCAGCAGGAGTGATTTGAAAGTTCCACATCTCTCTCTCTCTCTCTCTTATTCATATTCACAGTCAGAATTGTAAGGCCAAAAGCTACATCAATATTAATGTGAGAAGAGGTTCAGCTCCAGCTGCAGTCTGGATTATTAAATCACCTGCCTTGAGCACCTCAGGGGCTACTAGATTTTTTTTTTACTTGAATAAAAAAGAGGAAGTTTTTAATATGCTGAGATGAAAGAAATCTAATTAGAGCTTAGTTTATCACCAATATGTTTGTTTGGCAACTGGTCAGGGATGAGGGAAAGCTGAATAGAGCAAAGTACGAAGATCTTCTCAATAAAAACCTATTCCACAGCACTCTCAGTCTACCAACATGATAACAAGCCTAAACACACAGCCAAGACAACACAGGAGTGGATTAGGGAAGATGGGCGAGCGTAAGGATTTAAGGGAGTTTGAAAAATTGTGACGTCTAGACGTCTGGGTCAGAGCATCTTCAAAACTGCAGCTCTTGTGGGATGTTCCTGGTCTGCAGTAATCAGAATCTGTCAAAAGTGCTCCGAGGAAGGAACAGTGGTGAACCGGCGACAGGGTCGTGGGGGACGAGGATCATTGATGCACGTGAGGAGCGAAGGCTGGACCGTGTGGTCCGATCCAACAGACGAGATCCTGTAGCTCAAACTGCTGCAGAAGTTCATGTTGTTGATGCTCGACGGGTCACGACTGATTTATCAGCAAAAGAGGACCAACACGATATTAGGAAGGTGCTCATGATGTCATGTCTGATCGGTGTATAAACACCGCTCTGCATGCTGATGGTGTGAGGGATAATCTCACCCAGCACTCATAACTTAAAGAGGAACTTTAACTTCACGCATTTATCTTATAAAATATTCACCAGCACAGTTTGTAGAACAAACACACGGTGTGAAGTCAAACTTTTAGCCTCGAATGTAACATGGTACTGATCGCTCTCAAAAGGTGCTCTGGAATGAGCTCTGAATACTTATGTGTGTAATTTCAGTATTACTGTGAATCAGTTTCTGTTTTACACACACACACACACACACACACACACACACACACACACACACACACAACAAGAAATGTAATAGTTTTCTAGTCTGGCCTTTAAACTCAATAGAATGCAAACAAAAAGACGTCTGTTTACTACAAAACAAATTACAAAATTATTCCCAACATGCTGCTCTAGAACCTGTAAGAAGTCACTTGGTACATAATGATGAATGTTCGGCTCTAGAAACAGGTGAGGATGGCGCAGATGTCAGTGTTCTGCTCTAGAAAAGCAGTTGCACGTGGCCAGGCAGACAATGTTCTGCTGCAAAACCACCAAGAGTTGGATCAGGGTGAAAGCTCCACTCTGCAAAGCTTCACAAAAGGTTCCTCAAGGCTTCATGTAGTTCGGTTCTAACAACCTTGAGAAGTTTTACTCAGCTCTGAAAAAGAGGGGGGGGGGGGGGGCTGGGGAATTTGCACTCTGATGTGAGGTGAAACCTGACAGCTCAGAACTTCCTCACTAGATAATGTGGCTCATTAGTGGTTCTTAACAGGTTCCTCTTTACTCAGCTCACATAGGACAGAGAACACACACACACACACACACACACACACACACACACACACACACACACACACACACACACACACACAGACACCAAACCCAACCATATAATAGATTTTTCTTCCTGAAGAGAACCTTAAATATTCTCTGTAGAACACCAGTGTTTCCCATCAGAAAGGTTAGAACAGTAATTATTTAACAACTTTAAAATAATGTCATTTGTAATAAAAGACACACACACACACACACACACACACACACACACACACACACACACACACCCCACACACACACACACCCCCCACACACACACACACACACACACACACACACACACACACACCCCACACACACACACACCCCCCACACACACACACACACACACACACACACACACACACACACACACACACACACACAGTATTGACTCACCAAGACTTATGAATCATTTTGCTTGAGACGCTGCAAAGACATGAAACATTGCAGGTTAAACCCAAAGACCTTGCAGGGTGTGTGTGTGTGTGTGTGTGTGTGTGTGTGTGTGTGTGTGTGTGTGTGTGTGTGTGTGTGTGTGTGTGTGTGTGTGTGTGTGTGTGTGTGTGTGTGTGTCTGTGTGTGTGTGTGTGTGAGAGAGCATGTTCTAAAGGGTTATGGTGTAGAGAACGTTTACACAGTTTCACCTTCTCCACTCGTCTCCACCTCATGACTCACTCACACGTCTCAACTCTCATTCATACATAATTCAGTGAGGGCACCTAATGACCACAGACCCTCTCTCTCTCTCACACACACACACACACACACACACACACACACACACACACACACACACACACACACACACACACACACATCCATGTTCCGCCTTAGACCATAACACAGCTATTAGAACACAAAATTAAACAGAAGGCATAACAAATGTTAACTCTGCCCCAACCCCACCCCTAACCCTGCCTCTAACTCCACCCCTAATCCTGCTCCAAACCTCACCCATAACCCCACCCCTAACCCTGCCTCTAACCCCACCCCTAACCCTGCCTCTAACTCTGCCCCAAACCTCACCCATAACCTCACTCCTAACCCTGCCTCTAACTCTGGGCCAAACCCCACCCTAACCCTGCCTCTAACCCCGCCTCTAACCCCGCCCTTAACCCCACCTCTATCTCTTTAATTCAATTCATGTTAAGTTGTTTTGGGTTTTTAATGATGAACATTGTCTCAGAGCAGCTTCACACAGATAATTTGGTAAGATGTTCTTTATAAGTGTAAGTTTGTC
>NW_028149139.1:15000-25000 GCF_946808225.1 Silurus aristotelis
TGCACTGAAAATAAGCTGCTTTAGCACACACACACACACACACACACACACACACACACACACACACACACACACACACAGTCGGGCAGCGGTGAGTTTGGCAGCTTCTCAATCCGAGTGTAAAAGCATGGTAAACTTTTCCGTTTGTACAGATTGTCTCTGGAGCGGTTCCTCGGCTCCTGGAAGCCTGGTGTCATTGTGGAGAAGTGAAAAGCTCAGCGTTGTTTTGTTTGCCCTCGGCTTCTCTAAACACTGCCGCTTGCTGTCACACCGGCTTTTTTAGGTTTTCTTTTCCTGCCCTCTGTGAGCTCCGGGTCCCGCTGGGGATCTGCACTAGGAGTAAACACACACCAGTTTGTTGTGCTTTAATTCTATTACAGAAGATCTGCAGCATCGATCGTGCAGCTGAGCAGGTAGACGGAAAGAGAGGAAAGTCTCGAAGTCTCGTTCCACTCAGCGGTGCAGCAGCAGGACTGGGACACGTCACTCACAACTCTGAGATCTGCTTATGGTTTCTTTTCTCTCTCAGCGTTATCATCACTCTTGAGGTGATGTGCTCCTTCATGAATACGTGACGTGTCTTGAAGGCTTCTACATTTTAATGTCTTTTACATGGGCACTTTTCTCCTCCGAGTGAGTGGCGGAGAGGTTCAGGTCACAGCTCCACACTTCCTAATCTCTCACAGCAAACCAAAGATCTCAAATCCAAATCTGAGTAACACCATGACCACGAATAAGCACAAACCTTAAAGACTCTTCTACACTGTATTTCAAAGCATCTTCAGTAAGAGTAATGAGATCTGGAATGTTTCTCAGGAACACTGAGTGAGAGGATGGAACACCTTCTGGAGGTGACTATATTCTTACATCTTAGGAACAAACAGGAGAACATTGAGAAGATCTGGAAAAGATTGAAGGCAAACCAATCATTTCCATACGCCTGTGTGTGTGTGTGTGTGTGTGTGTGTGTGTGTGTGTGTGTGTGTGTGTGTGTGTGTGTGTGAATATATATTTATACACACGCATGCTTTTTCTTCAAAACACTGACACACAAAACAGCACAAAAACACCTGAATCTGCTCCTGTTTTCTATTTGAATAGCAGTGTAACCAATAAACACACACACACACACACACACACACACACACACACACACCCTGAGCCCTGCCCTTTATTTATTTTATTCCCTCATGATCCGAGTTAAAGTGAAGTTTGTCATCAGCGGATCTAAAACCTGTAAGAAAAAGTACGGATCTCATCTCAGACTCACCTGTGAAGCTCTGAACACCTCATGAGTTCTTCTGAGGGAGAGTTTCGTACCTCGCTGTAGACTGGGCTAAAAAAATAAAATCAGAAATAAATATGTATATGTAAGTGAAGATGTCACATGACATGAACTTTGACCAGTTTTTCCTACAGGTAGATAAGAAACGACAGAATGAAGGACGAGTTCAGAAGGAACAGAAACGTCAGCATGCTGGATTCAGGTTCTCAGATGGGTTCGAACCCAAATACACACAGCAGGAAAGAGAAGTGCAGCAGAACAAAGGAATAAAAAGTGACCTAAAAATGCGGTTTGTTGTAAATCAGATTCTCACACACACACACACACACACACACACACACACACACACACACACACACACACACACACACACACACACACACACACACAATTAGTTAAAAAGCAGCTTTATGTTTCATCTAAAAGCAGATGATTTTGATTAGAACTTGTTCACTCATCATGAAGAGAAAAACATCTCCAGTCTTCATCACCACCTGCTGCTGCTGATGATGATGATGATGATGAAGACGTTCACCGCTACAGGAGCAGCGAACACGTCTGACAGCAATCAAACACTCTGTGCTGAACTTGTTCCCATGGCTGTATACTGTGTGTGTGTGTGTGTGTGTGTGTGTGTGTGTGTGTGTGTAAGAAAGAGAGAAAGTGAATTAGTGACAGTGAATAAAACAATATTGACTCCTCTGGAGCGGTGTGTGTGTGTGTGTGTGTGTGTGTGTGTGTGTGTGTGTGTGTGTGTGTGTGTGTGTGTGTGTGTTAAAGCGAGCGTCTGCTCTGTGGAGTGTGTGGGCTGTAGAGAACATATGCATTAAAGAGACATTAGTCAGAAGGATCAGAAGAGATCCGGTGTGCATGTGTGTGTGTGTGTGTGTGTGTGTGTGTGTGTGTGTGTGTGTGTGTGTGTGTGTGTGTGTGTGTGTGTGTGTGCTCCTTCCCTCTATGTTGCTGAGAGAAAATCTACACAAAGCTGGTGATTCATCGAGATTTCCATAAAGCACTGAGCTATATTTAGCGACACCATGACCAAAAAACGATCGATGTGTATGTGAGGTGCATGTGTGTGTGTGTGTGTGTGTGTGTGTGTGTGTGTGTGTGTGTGTGTGTGTGTGTGTGTGTGTGTGTGTGTGCGCACATGCACAGTGGTTTACTCGAAGTGTGAGACATTTCCTCACACACACACACACATTGCACAAGTACATGGTGTATAGAACAATTTAAAGAACCTGTCCTCTGGGGATCTGTGTGTGTGTGTGTGTGTGTGTGTGTGTGTGTGTGTGTGTGTGTGTGTGTGTGTGTGTGTGTGTGTGTGTGTGTGTGTGTGTGTGTGTGTGTGTGTGTGCGCGTGCATGTCTTCAGTCAGATAAATTGTGTGGGTGTGATGCAGAGGATTTACAGAGAATGACTGCATTAATGATGCTGATGAGTAAACTACTAGAAAAGACAAAACCTTACATTTGTTCTGTCTCAGTTTGTCTCTTTCTGTCTCAGTCCGTCTGACGCTCCCTGTCTTAGTTTGTGTCCATCTGTCTCATTCTGTTTTTCTCTGTATCTGTTAGTCTGTTGCTCTCTGTCTCAATCTATCCATCTAGGTCTTAGTCTCTCTCTGTCTCTCTGTTGCTTTCTGTCTCAATCTGTCTGTCTCTGTCTCAGTCTCTCTCTAGGTCTCAGTCTGTCTCTCTCTTTTTCAGTCTGTTTTTCGTCTCTCTCTCTCTCTCTCTCTCTCTCTCTCTCTCTCTGTCACATTGTGTTTTTATGTAATGTACGATGTAAATAAATAAATGTGAAAGTCTCTCTCATTATCTTCTCGTTATGTCTGGAAGATGTCACAGTTAAAGTGAGAGAGTTCCTCCGTCTCAGCAGTATTACAGAGACTCCACACCCTCAGTTCTACAGGAAGCCATGTTTGTCTCATTTCTTCTCTCTGGTCAGACTGCAGTTACTTTGAGATGATGTGTGTGGGTTTGGTATTTTACATTGGAGAGTTTTTCTGATATTCACGTTATATCTGCGTTTTTGTTGGAGTTATGATTAGATTAATTCTAATTCGTTTAGGTTTTGGAGAAACTGGTCTGATTGGTGGATGTTGGTGATTTGGGAGTTTTAACCCAGCTGGCAGAGGAGATGTTTTTTGGAGTTATGAATGTTTTTGAATGTGTATTAATAAGAGCTCTGCCGAGCTAAGCCCTGCATTCACCAGTAGGCAATGGTCTTTGAACCTTTGGCATGTTCTGACAGAATTATGTATGCTCTGAGGTGTTTATTCCATGGTAAGATGTTGTCCTAACAGCCCAGTGGTTGCAGGTCAAGCTGCTGCTGTAGGTTTTGTGCAGTGGCTGATAGAAGATGATTAGTTTAAAGTGAGACCAGGGCTTGTGAATTGCTTCAGTAACTACTAACTCAGTGACGAGTACGATTATATAACAATGGCTTCTTTTATCACTTCCTGTAAGACCTATCTGGAACAAAGATTTATCAAAGACCAATTAGGACTTAGGAGATGTTTCAAACTGAATAAAGGCTCTATAGACTGTAAGAACATAGAAACCTGCTTCCTCTTGTATTGTTTTTACTGTCAGAACAAAGCCACCTGAAGCCACCCTCTGTCCCTGTGGGTCTCAGTGCTGCTGTCTGGCTCCTCAGAAAACACTTACGGCATCTCAAACTGATTGTCACTTATGTTATAGCAGCTATAAAGACTTACTCATTTACCAGTGTCTCTTTATTCTCTCGAGCTGATTGTGCTTTATTAGCATGACTGCATTCACAATGCTAATAAGAACAAATCAAGAAAATACACACTGACCAGGAATATACAATTACATTAACAAAACCCTGTAAATGTTTACTTATATACATGATATCTGCATTAGATTAGATTAGATTGGACATATGTGGCTAATCCATAAAGAGTGAAATAAAAGCAGTTAATTATGAAAGAAGGGGTTATGATGCATAACAGCTACGATATCATAATTGTGCGAGTGTAAAAAAAAGATGTCTCATTTGCTGTTATCAAGTAAAACACACCTACAGAGTGCACACACACATCACGTGACGTCTCGTAGATTAGACTCGTGAGAATTTAGTGTTGTTTCACTGCATGATTTAGTCTCAAAATGTATGATATGTGAGAGAAAATATCTACATTTATATCATTTAATATAGTTATCAAAAGTTTTTCTAAAAAAAAACAGCTTTTAAAAATATACTATAAAATGTCAATTATATGATTTTAAGATATTATACATTAAGAAAATACTGATTTCATATACTTGGTAACAGCCACAATGTCTTATTATTGTAATTGAGTGATAAAAAAAAGCTTTATAAAGGTAAAGAAAATTAAAGAAAAGATGAATCTGTGTGACTGCTGTGAACTGACCACCACACAGAATATTTTAGGAGTCAGCTGTCCATGGTCCTTAAAATACCAGCACAATAACACACTCTGCAAAATATCGTCTAATTATCATTATCAATTATTAAAAAATGAAAAAATATTTACATTTAAAACAACCTCATCACGGTCGCCATGAACGAGCCGTTACTATGGAAACGATAATGCAGCGTAGCGATCGCATCAATCTAACAATTAATCAAAAATCCTGTGATTTCCAGAAACACTATCTGTAACACAGGGTCCAGAATCTGTGATAAAGGTTGTGTTTTAGAGCAGACATGCAAAAACTCAGGAGTGTTTACAGACACGTGCGTGTCACACAATTACACACAACTAATTATCACCATAACACACTGATACACACACACACACACACACACACTCCCAACACCCCCTGAACACACACAACATAACACGCTGGCTTCTTTCTTTAAAATGCGTCACATAATTAAATGTTATAGAAATTAAAAAATAATAATTAAATCTGTTCTGTGGTCAAATATAACAGAGTTTAAAAAATACACAAAACAACACACACGTGAATGTGGAAACTGGTGCAACAAACCAGCTGCTGTTCGCTAAAATGCAGTTGCACTTATTTTTAGGCTTTAAACACACACACACACACACACACACACACACACACACACACACACACAGACGTGAGAGCCAAATAAAGGAGGGAGAAGGTCTTGAGACGAGGTTAAAAATATCCGGATGTGAGAGCCAACGCAAGCGCACGCACACACACACACACACACACACACACACAAACACACACACACACAGAACAGAGTAATAAATAACGAGCCCATGCAGATGTGAAAATGGCGTCATCAAAAGACCAGAATCAAAGAGAGGGATGAAAGAGGAAAGCCGGTCGTCATGGCATCCAAACCAGTACACCTCTCTTCTCCAGGGTGATGACCCCTGACCCCTGCAGGCTGATTATTATTCCTACGTCTGACACACACACACACACACACACACACACACACACACACACACACACACACACACACACTCACACACACCAAGCTGCTTGAATAGACACGCATACACTCGCCTTCCTGGAAAGGTAAGTGCATCAATTTATGCCAGAAGGTTGTTTGTGTGTGTTTTTAAGAGCATTTTAAGAACCAAGCTCAGAGACAAGGAGGAGACTCAGTCATGTTCTCACTCAAACATGCAGGTCTCAACTGAAACTTGTTTTTTTAGCACACGGAGATATCTCCAGCTCAGAACCTCCTTCTGCTCTCTAACACACAACCTCCTCCTGCTCTCCAGCTCAGAACCTCCTCCTGCTCTCCAGTCTGCAAAAATCTGGAGTCTCTCAAATATGTTGCAGCAGGAACAGTAGAGTGCTGAGATGTGCTGTTTAATTATGATCACCACACACACACACACACACACACACACACACACACACACACACACACACTGTTGTGGTAGATAAATGAGCCCCTCGGTGCTGTAGGGATCAGTGGGTTCTGGTTTGTGGGTGAGAGGGTTCTCTGTTCTCTGCAGGAAAGATCACACTACAACACCTCCTGTGGGATCTAAACACAAACTCATCCATCTCTTTCAGACTGAACCCTGCACCCTGCTTCACACCAAGACTGATGAGCCTATTACTAACTCTCACACACACACACACACACACACACACACACACACACACACACACACACACACACCCTTCAGGTCAGTGACGCCATTTTTTCTCTCTCTTTCATTTACAGCTCTTTGAGAGTCGAGCGTGTGACGAGTACAGACTGCTGGTGTGTTTGAACAGGAGTTACAATCCGCACCACCATGAAGGAGACGGAACATGGCTGAGATTAGACTGAGGTGTGGTCTAGCAGGGGCATGCCTGAAAGAGGTGTGTTCTAGCAGGGGCATGGCTGAGTGGGTGTGGTCTATCCAGGCATGGCTGAGTGGGTGTGGTTTAGCAGGTGGAATGGCTGAGTGGGTGTGGCTAAAGAGCAGGGTAGTCCATAAATTGAGAGAGATTACACAGGTATCATCTCATTAATAATTCATGTAGATTCACACTGATAACTGATCTGCAGAAGAGGCCAATAACTAAAAAACTTCAGCAGCTGAAGCAGACGTGATCTTAGACATGGCTCGTGTGATTGAGACGCTGAAGTGATGCTTGTGTGAGAAGTCTAAACAGATCTAAACACCCTCATACACACACAGCGATCGCCGTAACTTCCCGAAGTCTGAGCATAAAAGTTTAAAAGTCTGTGATGTTTCCGAGCTGCTGAATAACGAACATGACGTTTAATTCCAGAGCGTTTTCGTGTAAACAGCACCGAGTTCGGGGATTTGTTCTGTCTGGTAATGATCCATGATCAAATCTCAGGGTAATAAACCGTCTCTGATCATCTAATCTCCTGCTCCTGCAGGAAGGACAGAGGGAAACCGAGGAAACGGGATGTAACCAGATATTTCTCGCTCTCTATTTTTATTCTGCAGAGAAAAGCAAAGTCAAATCTCCAACCTGCATCGGATAACATCAGCATCAGCATCAGACTCCAAGCTGTGTAAAGTCATGAACCCTTCACAGGGCACCTCCAGAAGCAGAAAGGAACACAGCTTGGGTTTTGTAGAACTTCTTCAGAAGACTTTACAATGCACTGCCTTTTCATTGACACTCCTTATGGATTCTAATCATATACATTCCTCACATTTTTCCCGTTTGAGCTCATTTATTTTTAGTGATCTACATCAACCGTGAACACGGAGCGGTTGTCACGGTAACATGATATTCTGACAGATTTAAATAAAGCGAGGACGTAAATCAAAACGCCCTCGGCGACGTGAACGTCCGTGCTCTACGTTTTAAATGTGATGTGTTGATGATCAACAAAAACGTAGAAAATTTAACATAGAAAATGTGTAATTGTTTTTTATTCAACAAACACACACACACACACACACACACACACACACAAACCAGACAATCAATACTGAGCACGTCCATGTATGTAGTAAACTAAAACGTGTTAAACAACCCAGAATATGGTTTATATTTATTGTCTAATGTGCTCCATTCAGCTTTGGCAGACTCGTGGCATTCTGATCAGATTCTGGAATGGTTTTTAAGTCATAGGTGCTTTCTCAAGAGTTCAAATGTGACATTTCTTACCTTCATAATGTGCTTTAGAGCCTTGGTTTTGCTGTGCAGAGGAAAGTGTGAGTACAGAGTCAATATCCCTCTTAGTGCTACTACAACTACTGTACAGATCCAGATCATGTCACAAAACAGTTTTCAGAAAGAGAAAAGATCCATTATTACTTGCACAACATCTCAAGAACTTTAAATGAATCCCCAAGTGCAGATGAGATCCAGGTTTGGAATGAGTTGGACTGCAAAGTGAAGGAAAAGCAGCCAACAAGCACTTAGCACCAAGTTTCTAGTTTTATTTGTCATATGTACAGATGTCAGTGACAGGTTGTACAGTGATATTTTTAAGTGAGGCTCCAGGAGAACTACAGCAAACTACAGCAAAGTTGTGGTCTGCAGTGAGACTGTACTACAGTTGGCTGATTTAACAACTGACATGGTGTGAAGGGACCAGGACAAGTCATCAGAGAGGTGGACACCAAGAAACTTGATGTTCTTGACTCTTTCTAAGATAGTTCCCTCAATGTGTTAAGGGGTATATTTGACCTTCTGTCCACCATCATCTCTTTGGTTTCGCTGATGTTGAGGCAGAGGTTGTTATCACTGCACAATCAACTCATAGGCTGTAGGTGTCTCGTCCTCATCAGTCATGAGGCCTAAGATTGAGGTGTCATCTGCAAACTTAAAGATAATTTGGAACTGTGCTGGGTTCAGGAGAGGACTTAATACACAACCCTGTGGAGCTCCAGTGCTCAGAGTCACAGTGGAGAAGTGGTTATTTCCAATTCTTAACCCCTTGGTGTCTGTTTATCAGAAAGTCTGTTCCTCACCTCTGGAAGCTCCTGGAAGATTGTTGGAAAACTATTCCAGGTGATGCCTTCATGAGGCTGACTGAGAGAATGCCGAGTGTGCAATGCTTTCATCAAAGCTAAATGAAGCTTTAAAGAATCTAAAATATAAAACATTGTGTACTTTAACATGTTTTTGTTTACTTAATAAATTCATGTGTTTTTTTTCATAGTTTGGATTCTTCAGTATTAATAATCAAAACTAAAAATAAGACGAGTCTGAACCTTTCGACTGGTTCTGTACTCACGACTGGGTGAAGGTTTCAGGCAGGTGTCAATAAATGCTGTAGAGTCAGAATGCTTTCAGAATTAGATATTTTCATTGTTTGTAGTTTACAAAATGCAAAAAGTGAGCAAAAAAAAAAAAAAAAAAAGAGAGAGAGAGAGAGAGAGCGAGTGTAGCAAGAATAATGAAAGCTGTTTTGGTGACACCAAATATTCATTTAGATTTATTATTCTGTTTGTGTGCTTTTTTACCACCTGCCCAAAACTTTTGCACAGTACAGAATATACTATATTATATAAACTGTAGCACTACATAGTGATCACTTATAAACTCAATGAAAGAATATTTCTATATCTCGGAGCTGTTGCGCCACCTGCTGGACTGTATCCGCAGTTGCAGTTCTGAATCCTGAAAACGTTCACAGTCTGAGCTGTAGTTCTTTGTGGATATAAACATCAGGAAATCGAGAGAAAAATATTTACGAATAGAACAAATTAATGATAAAAAAAAGCGCTAATTCAAATAAAATATAAATGTGGTGAAAACTGAAACAATATTAAAGCAAAACTGAATCAAGAGTTTTTTGTATTTTTAAAATAACGACCTAAATTATTATTGTCATGTGGTGTTTTATTTTATTTGAAACTTCAGCATCAGGTTTTGTTCTTGTTTTAGGTTTGGGAAATATTTCGTCATGGATTTTACATTATTAAAGAAGTTTTTTATCTATTAATTGATTTATTTATTTATTTAATGAAGAAAAAGAAAAAGCGGGTTTATCCTCAGGTGTGCTGCAGGATTATTACCGTTTTAATTACACACACACACACACACACACACACACACACACACACACACACACACACACACACATATACAAACATACACACACACACACACACACACACACACACACATACATACATATACAAACATACACACACACACACACATATACAAACATACACACACACACACACACACACACACACACACACACACATATACAAACATACACACACACACACACACACACACACATACATACATATACAAACATACACACACACACACACATATACAAACA
>NW_028149137.1:5000-17500 GCF_946808225.1 Silurus aristotelis
AGATCCACCACCTCTATCCCCAACTTCCCCAGAAGCAGCCGGCTGAATTCGGCGAGTGAGCTGAATTTGCCCCCTTTGGCGCTCCATAGTGAGCTGGCTTTGGCAAGGACTTCACCAGACAGGAGGGAAATACAGAGGGCAATCTTGGCTCGTTCGGAAGGAAACCGGGAAATGTTAACAGCCACATACTCGCCGATGCCTTGCAGAAATCCGCCCAATTCGTCTTTTTTCCCCCGAGTAACGAGCCGGTAATCCCCTCGCGCTCTCTGAGGGGCGTGGCGCAGCCGCGCTCTCATGATCTGGCTTCTGTGGATCCGGGTTCAGCTGCCGAACCGTTGCGGTCGGAATCGCGGAATGGCGAATCCGCGTTCGGTTTAGGTCGGTCGTTCTGTCAGGCTGCAGACGCGGAAGCCGATATAGTCCGATCATTGTCCTTTTATTTCAACAACCGTACAACACAAAAACACTCATAAGACGTAGAAAACAACAAACAAAGACATCCGCTCGATACGCGTTGTCCGCTATGAGTTTGAATGTCCCAAGCATAATCCATAAAGCCTTCGGCAATGAGTAATCCAAGTCGGAAGTGGAATTCGCATATACAGCCGGCGGTCGAGCAGCCACGCGATTGTCCAGCTTGACAATATAACGACCGACAGCCTGTGACTCAAGAACGTGAGTTTATGTAGTCTGATCTTTCATGAGCCACAGCTGTCGGTAATCTTGGGAAGCAGCGTGACTGCTATCGAGGGGGGCGTGGCAGGGTGAATCCCTGACAGCTACAGAGGGGGCGTGGCAGGGTGAATCCCTGACAGCTACAGAGGGGGGCGTGGCAGGGTGAATCCCTGACATAAATAAGTTATAACTGTGAACTCTGGGAAATATGAAACTATTTGCTAAGATTTATTATTAATAAAAACACTGAATATTAAACAGTTATGAACAGAGTGAAAAGTGTAATAATTATATTTAAATAGTGATTTTTTTTTCCAAGGTTAATAATCATAATTAATGTATATACACCGTATTGACTAAAGTATTGGGACTCATATCCTTTCCAGCCATATGTGCTTCTTCCCCAAACCAAAAAGGTTGGAGACACCATTGTGTAGGACATTTTGGAATGCAGGAGCATGACATTTTCCCTTCATTTAAACTAGGAGACCCAAACCAGCATGTGCCAGCATGACACTGCTCCTGTCCACAAAGCCAGCTGCAGGAAAATCTGCTGTACATGGTTTGGAGTGGAAGATCTCCTGCTATAGAGCTCCAACGCTACTGAACACCTTTGGGAGGAACGTGAACGCTGGCTGAACTCTAGGCTTCTCCTCACAGCAAAAATGTTTTTAGCAAAATGATGTCCAAAAAGTTCACAGCAATCCTGTGGTCAGGTGTCCACAAACTTATGCTACCATTAGAAAGAGTTCCAGGTAGTAGCATAAATGTGGAAGTGACGAACTTGTAATGATCTAATTATTAAGTGAACAATTCTTCACAACGTGTTCACCAGTCCTGTGCTCAGCTCTGTTTATTCGGTTATTGTGAAGTTTTGCACGTTTTATTACTCAGTTCTTGTTTCCACTTTCTTTCTGTCTTTAATGTCACGTTACACCTACAACGATATGTTTTTTTAATCATTAATAGCGTACTGCACTTCCGAGCTCCTGGAGGAATATCTAGTTATAACGCATTATTACATTTTACAACTCTTTGGAAAAAGTCAAGTCAAGTCAAGTCAAGTTTATTTGTATAGCGCTTTTCACAACAGACATTGTCTCAAAGCAGCTTTACAGAAAACAACAGTGAAGGTGAATGGTGTGCGTTTGTAATGAAAAAACATGAAAAACATATCCAACATAATAAACTCTTATGTCAGGTCATTTAAGTGAGGCTTCTGTATAAAATATCATAAGTCTTTTGTATAATAAGTGTAATGATATTATATTCAGCATTATAACTCATGGAATATTACATAGGCTCTGTGTGAGCACTATAACCAGGCAATATAACACTTTAATAACAATTTCTAATCAGATATTTCATTAAAGCCTTATAGCAGATTATTACATACATTTTATTACATGTATGTAGAAGTGTGTGTGTTATGAAGCATCATTAATGTATATTTATTTGTACATGTTTATAACAGGCCTATAAATATAATAAAATTTTCTTTTTGTTTCCTCGTTATCATGACTTTAATTGTATCGCAAGAAAATCTCGTTTCTGGTGTAGTGTAGTTTGTGTTACAAAGAGAAAAGTGTGACTGTAAATGTTCCTTTCATATAAAATACTCACCCCGAGCAGAGCGACATCGTAGCATCTCACCTCCATGCGTTCTCCCCCCTCCTCTTCTCCGACCCCGCCCTCCCCCAGGGGGCGGAGCTTTACCCCGGAGGGTGTAGTAGAGGGCAACGGAGCGTCGGCGAGCCTTCCGCAGGACGTGACACACCAGCTGGAACAGCTCCTCGTAGCAGTCTCCCGGCTCGGTGAGAGACGCCAGTGTGCTGGAGGACAGACAGCGAGCTCGCTGCTCCTGCATCAGCTGGTGCTCTCGCTGCTTTGTCTCCGAGAACTGCGTGGCGATGACCACCAGGCACAGGTTAATCATGAAGAACGAGCCGATCTGGACCCAGAGACACACAGCACGGGAGTTATATTTAAAACGCTGAATCATCACGTTCACAACTCCTGTCACACTCCTGAATTCAGAAGCTCCTGTGTGTAAACATTTTAATTACATGTTTGTCTCTGATCTTATTCTGAGCTGCAACTTCTGACCAATCAGAATTCACCATCAGTGTAAATATGACTGTCCCTGAGTAGGGTGTGTAGCAGGAGAACGGAGGAGAGGAGAAGAGAAAGAGAGGAGGAATAAAGGCCGTGTGATGGTGGAAAGTGGACGTCTGAGGGCTGAGTTTATCTTCGTTAGCGTTGCTAAGAGCAGTGTGATGGATCTGTCACTGCTACTCCGTTATTAAGGACCATTCAAAAGATGGAGTGCGAGACGAGCGCCAAGTCATCAGCGCTGAGTGCCTCCACTCATAACACACTCCATTCATATCACTTTAGAGCTACTGCACAACGCACACACACACACACACACACACGGGGCACAACGCACAAACCCACATACACCTACACACTAGGAACAACACGTACACACACAGTATATTTATATATATATGTATATACATTTAAAAATATATATTTTATTATAAAACTATGATTAATATCATTATTATTTTTATAATTGTTATATTATTAATATATAACCCAGGACTAACGCAATGAAGGCTTCAAATCCTTCATAAAAAATATCTCTCTCTCTCACACACACACACACACACACACACACACACACACACACACACACACACACACACACACACACACACACACACACACACACACACATACACACACACACATACACACAGAAATGAATTTCCAGATCCATATATCTGAAATATATATGAGAAATAAAGATCAAAGCAGCAAAGTCCAGTTGTGCAGGTGTGTGTGTGTGTGTGTGTGTGTGTGTGTGTGTGTGTGTGTGTGTGTGTGTGTGTGTGTGTGTGTGTGTGTGTGTAGTGTAATTTGAGTGATTTTTACAGGGCTTGTGTGTAGAAATGCAGGTTAATTGCATGGATGGCGTCTTGTGCTTTTTAATGCACATGTTAGATGCACTGCCTTAATATGCACTATAGCCTGTGTGTATTAATGAGTGACAGAGTGACTAAACACACCTCACACTTTATATCAGTTACAGTGAGCATGAGCATCGGTGTGAAAGCCATTCAGCGTAAACCTGAACTGACCTTTAAACACTCACAAGTCACAAAGTCACTGCATTATATTGTGTAGTAACGTAGTGTTTCTGCCTGGGAATAACCGTGTGTTTCAGAAGGAACAGGAAAAAATTAAGATAAAGGGAGAGATACAGAGTGAAAGGTGGAGGAGAAAGAAAGGACATTTCCCTCTCACCCTCTCTGTCCTGTAGCTCTGATCTTACCAGAGTCTTAAATCTCTCTCTCTCACACACACACACACACACACACACACACACACACACACACACACACACACACACACACACACACACACACACACACACACACACACACACAAACTTTCTGTAATGCAGTCAACATTTAATTTATTTACTGCACAAATCTTTACATAAAGAGGTGCAGCCTAATAGCGAAATGCCACACCAATTTAGAGCTGTTTGACACACCTTTGATCTTAAAGCCACGCCCACACAGGGCAGCTTCCAGTCAGTTATGTCGAACTTAAAGACACCCATATCTGCATTAGCAATTTTACACTGGAAGCATCTCCTGGTTTAACGCTCCATCTATATATAATAAAACACACCCCTTTCCATCTCCATTTATTTCCTCGAAACATACACGTGTATGCCTTTAGAGAAATTCAACAAGTTACAAACAGAGATGTGATTATTAGAATTGCATCATTTAATTGGACAAGGCAACACATGGACAAGAAGCCACGCCCGCTTGTGCACGGGGGAGTTAAAATATCCACTCTCCTAATAAATGAGACACTCTAATCCCCCCAAACTGTGTTGATTAGGGGGAAATTGTTGCCAAACACTATCACACTTGCACACGCACACACACACACTTACAAACACTCTCACACACATACACACATTAATTAAACAGTGTGGAAGCCAAGACAAATTTGAATTCCTCCAAGAGGAAAAACACATATTTACTTATGCACACTTGGGAGACTAATAGAAGTTAAATCGCTTTTGCTTCTCCACAAAACTCACTTCATCCTAAACGTATAAAACTCCCCGAAATAATGCTCATGTCCAATTTACCGCTCGAATATTCAGGTCGGAAATAATGTACAATTACTTTACTCATTCACCTAACAGTCATTCAGTCATTCATTTATTCATAAAGAGTTTAAAAAGCACAACACACACACACACACACACACACACACACACACACACACACACACACACACACACACACACACACACACACACACACACAGGTGTCAGCCACCATGAAATACTGCTGTGAAGGTGTAAAGGTGAGGTTAATGTAACAGCTGTGTGTTAGCGCTGCACTCTTCCTGTTAGCGCTGTTCAGTGTGTTATTAATGTGTGTTTACTGGTCAGAGTGGAGTGTGTTATTACTGTTATTACTCCTCTGTGTGCTACACAACATCCCTCCTTCTGTCTGAGCATCTCATCCTCCAAACACCTGAAACACTCAACATCACCGTGACGATAACACACACGGTTACTCGTAGCGTACCACACCACAGACGCCAAGAAGCAGAATTAAAAGCACTCGGAGAGAAATGGCTAAGTTAATAAAAAAAACATGATTAAATAAATAAATAAATATGAAATCATTATGGGCTAATAAATAGTCGAGGAAAAAGTCAGGAAAAACAGTACTATAGTGTACACAGGACACAGGAGTCTGAGAGAACAGGAACTTACGATGATGAGCAGGATGAAGTAAATGAAGTTGTAGAACGAGTGAGCATCCATCACATAGTACATGATCTCCACCCAACCTTCTAACGTGATCACCTTCAGAAATACAAATACACAAACTGGTCAGGAGACAAAAACACACACCATCCATCTCACACAATTCACATCTCTCTCTCTCTCTCTCTCTCTCTCTCTCTCTCTCTCTCTCTCTCTCTCTCTCTCTCTCTATCTCTCTCTCTCTCTCTTCTTTCTTCTATACTTTCATCTACCTTTACACATGCACCTCTCCATCCATCCACCTGCCTCTACATCTATCCATCCATTTATCTTCCTCTACACCTATCCATCCATCCACCTGCCTCTACATCTATCCATCCATTTATCTGCCTCTACATCTATCCATCCATTTATCTGCCTCTACATCTATCCATCCATTTATTTACCTCTACATCTATCCATCCATCCACCTGCCTCTACATCTATCCATCCATTTATTTACCTCTACATCTATCCATCCATTTATCTTCCTCTACATCTATCCATCCATTTATCTGCCTCTACATCTATCCATCCATTTAACTTCCTCTACATCTATCCATCCATCCACCTGCCTCTACATCTATCCATCCATTTATTTACCTCTACATCTATCCATCCATTTATCTTCCTCTACATCTATCCATCCATTTATCTGCCTCTACATCTATCCATCCATTTATTTACCTCTACATCTATCCATCCATTTATCTCCCTCTACATCTATCCATCCATTTATCTGCCTCTACATCCATCCATTAATTTATCTGCCTCTACATCTATCCATCCATTTATCTGCCTCTACATCTATCCATCCATTTATCTGCCTCTACATCTATCCATCCATTTATCTGCCTCTACATCTATCCATCCATTTATCTGCCTCTACATCTATCCATCCATTTATCTGCCTCTACATCTATCCATCTATTTATCTTCCTCTACACCTATCCATCCATCCACCTGCCTCTACATCTATCCATCCATTTATCTCCCTCTACATCTATCATCCATTTATCTCCCTCTACATCTATCCATCCATTTATCTGCCTCTACATCTATCCATCCATTTATCTCCCTCTACATCTATCCATTCATTTATCTGCCTCTACATCTATCCATCCATTTATCTGCCTCTACATCTATCCATCCATTTATCTCCCTCTACATCTATCCATCCACTTATCTACCTCTACATCTATCCATCCATTTATCTCCCTCTACATCTATCCATCCATTTATCTGCCTCTACATCTATCCATCCATTTATCTCCCTCTACATCTATCCATCCATTTATCTGCCTCTACATCTATCCATCCATTTATCTCCCTCTACATCTATCCATCCATTTATCTCCCTCTACATCTATCCATCCATTTATCTCCACATCTATCCATCCATTTATCTGCCTCTACATCTATCCATCCATTTATCTCCCTCTACATCTATCCATCCATTTATCTGCCTCTACATCTATCCATCCATTTATCTGCCTCTACATCTATCCATCCATTTATCTGCCTCTACATCTATCTATCCATCCATTTATCTACCTCTACATCTATCCATCCATTTATCTACCTCTACATTTATCCATCCATTTATCTGAATCTACATCTATCCATCCATTTATCTACCTCTACATCTATCCATCCATTTATCTGCCTCTACATCTATCCATCCATTTATCTGCCTCTACATCTATCCATCCATTTATCTGCCTCTACATCTATCCATCCATTTATCTGCCTCTACATCTATCCATCCATTTATCTGCCTCTACATCTATCCATCCATTTATCTGCCTCTACATCTATCCATCCATTTATCTGCCTCTACATCTATCCATCCATTTATCTGCCTCTACATCTATCCATCCATTTATCTGCCTCTACATCTATCCATCTATTTATCTACCTCTACATTTATCCATCCATTTATCTGAATCTACATCTATCCATCCATTTATCTACCTCTACATCTATCCATCCATTTATCTGCCTCTACATCTATCCATCCATTTAACTCCCTCTACATCTATCCATCCATTTACTGCCTCTACATCTATCCATCCATTTATCTGCCTTTACATCTATCCATCCATTTATCCGCCTCTACATCTATCCATCCATTTATCTGCCTCTACATCTATCCATCCATTTATCTGCCTCTACATCTATCCATCCATTTATCTGCCTCTTCATCTATCCATCCATTTACTGCCTCTACATCTATCCATCCATTTATCTGCCTCTACATCTATCCATCCATTTATCTGCCTTTACATCTATCCATCCATTTATCTGCCTCTACATCTATCCATCCATTTATCTGCCTCTACATCTATCCTTCTATTCACCATCCTGTACATCTCTCCATCCATCCATGTACCTGAACATTTATAATCCTTCTATCTCTCTGATTCTGATGTAACTGTCTATCTTTCCATATAACAAACATTAAATTATGAATGATACCTGAAAGATGACAATCCAGGCGTAGCCAATGTTGTCGAAATTAATGGCGCCCTTGTGGGGGTTGCTGCTGCCGGTCACACAGCGAGTGTAGTACTGGTTCCAGTTGACGCAGAGCCCCATGGCGCTACTGTTGAAGAGCAGTTCTGACCCGAGGACCTGAAGAGCATCCTCTTTATCCAAACAGCACTCCACCCCTCCCTCCCTCAGCGGGGGAACGTCAGAGCATGACATGATCCCATTATCTTGTGCTAATGAGCAGATGAAGGGACGCTCGTCCTCCTCCTGAGGCTGGTAGTACGGAGTGGGGAGCATCACGCCAGATGGACTGAGAAGCAGAGGAGAAAAAAAAGCAATAACATCAGAAATGGCTTTCTTCTCTTTCTTTATTGCATTTAGGTTTGTGTCCCTTCTCCAAGAAGTCTCGTTCTTTTTTTTTTACTTTTTTACAAAAAATAAAGAACGTTGTGGGATTAGTAACTAACATCATCAGCAGAATAATGACTGTACTGAGAGCTTCGGTACCTGGTTCAAACACACACACACACACACACACACACACACACACACACACACACACACACACACACACACACACACACACACACACACACACACACATTCAGCAATATGCTAAACTAAACCAACAGATCAGATGGTTATGGCAATGTTTAGTTTTGCTCTGTGGCAACTCGAAACAAACCCGTTCCAATCTCTTGTGTTTAAATGTCACTATTCAATAAAAGGCGACAGAGAGAGAGAGAGAGAGAGAGAGAGAGAGAGAGAGAGACAGAGAGAGAGAGAGAGAGAGAGAGAGAGACAGAGAGAGAGAGAGAGAGAGAGAGAGAGAGAGAGAGAGAGAGAGAGAGAGAGAGAGAGAGAGAGAGAGAAATGCAAAGATAGTTCTCTGATTCGACTTTTCTGCAGGAACTGAATTAAACATGTCGTTGAGGGAATTCTTTTTCTGAGCTGCTAAATTGAGACATGAGACAAAAAAAACCGAGCCAAGCTTCGGAGCTGTAGTGCTCTTCAGGTGATTTGGACAAACAAAAACAGATCAGACAGAATCCACAACTCCTTTTTAAGATGATGTCTTCATCTCAGACACTCACTTTGCAGTGTGAATCGAATCCAATACAAACCAAATAACAAACAAATCAGAAGAATCATTCCGACTCACAGTGTCTCCACAAATGCTTAGATTATTCTCTTACAGAGACAGAAGGGAGAAACACAGAACACTAATAACAGCTAAATGATCTAAAAACAGCTTTGCAGTTGGTGAAGTTTCCTGGAAAGATCAGGGCACTCTAGATGTCCCTCTATCACGAAGAACTTAGATTTATGACGCACTTCAACTTGAAGAACTTGTAAAAGAAATGTGAGAAAAAAACCAGCAGGATGAGACATCAGTGGTGAGACATCAGTGGTGAGACATCGCTATCAAATATGGAAACTTTGATAAAGCTTAAGCACAGCATTCTAAATTGTAATGCACAACACCACAACTGATTCTGTCACCATGAAAACTATAGGATGACAAAATAAAAATAACTAAGACAGCAACAATACATCAAAAAGTTGATGTCTGTAAAGGTGTTGGATGTAAAGTTGATGGCTGTAATGGTGTTGGATGTAAAGTTGATGACTGTGATGGTGTTGGATGTAAAGTTGATGGCTGTAATGGTGTTGGATGTAAAGTTGATGGCTGTAATGGTGTTGGATGAAAAGTTGATGGCTGTAATGGTGTTGGATGTAAAGTTGATGGCTGTAATGGTGTTGGATGTAAAGTTGATGGCTGTGATGGTGTTGGATGTAAAGTTGATGGCTGTAATGGTGTTGGATGTAAAGTTGATGACTGTAAAGGTGTTGGATGTAAAGTTGATGGCTGTAATGGTGTTGGATGTGAAGTTGATGTCTGTTAAGGTGTTGGATGTAAAGTTGATGGCTGTAATGGTGTTGGATGTAAAGTTGATGACTGTGATGGTGTTGGATGTAAAGTTGATGGCTGTAATGGTGTTGGATGTAAAGTTGATGACTGTGATGGTGTTGGATGTAAAGTTGATGGCTGTAATGGTGTTGGATGTAAAGTTGATGACTGTGATGGTGTTGGATGTAAAGTTGATGGCTGTGATGGTGTTGGATGTAAAGTTGATGGCTGTAATGGTGTTGGATGTAAAGTTGATGGCTGTAATGGTGTTGGATGTAAAGTTGATGGCTGTGATGGTGTTGGATGTAAAGTTGATGGCTGTAATGGTGTTGGATGTAAAGTTGATGACTGTGATGGTGTTGGATGTAAAGTTAATGGCTGTAATGGTGTTGGATGTAAAGTTGATGACTGTAAAGGTGTTGGATGTAAAGTTGATGTCTGTAAAGGTGTTGGATGTAAAGTTGATGGCTGTAATGGTGTTGGATGTAACGTTCATGGATGTGATGGTGTTGGATGTAAAGTTGATGGCTGTGAAGGTGTTGGATGTAAAGTTGATGGCTGTGATGGTGTTGGATGTAACGTTGATGACTGTGATGGTGTTGGATGTAACGTTGATGACTGTGATGGTGTTGGATGTAACGTTGATGACTGTGATGGTTTTGGATGTAACGTTGATGACTGTGATGGTGTTGGATGTAAAGTTGATGGCTGTGATGGTGTTGGATGTAAAGTTGATGGCTGTGATGGTGTTGGATGTAAAGTTGATGGCTGTGAAGGTGTTGGATGTAAAGTTAATGACTGTAATGGTGTTGGATGTAAAGTTTATGGCTGTAATGGTGTTGGATGTAACGTTGATAGACGTGATGGTGTTGGATGTAAAGTTGATGACTGTGATGGTGTTGGATGTAAAGTTAATGACTGTAATGGTGTTGGATGTAAAGTTTATGGCTGTAATGGTGTTGGATGTAAAGTTGATGGCTGTGATGGTGTTGGATGTAAAGTTGATGGCTGTGAAGGTGTTGGATGTAAAGTTGATGGCTGTGAAGGTGTTGGATGTAAAGTTGATGGCTGTGAAGGTGTTGGATGTAAAGTTGATGACTGTAATGGTGTTGGATGTAAAGTTTATGGCTGTAATGGTGTTGGATGTAACGTTGATGGACGTGATAGTGTTGGATGTAAAGTTGATGACTGTAATGGTGTTGGATTTAAAGTTGATAGCTGTGACGGTGTTGGGTGTAAAGTTTATATTAATATTCGCAGCAGTGTACACCGTGTGCCAAACCCCAGTGTGCTGTGCTACAAACTCTCAGTCAGTTCCAAAACACAACCATATTCTCAACAATGCAGCACACAGAGAGATAAATAACCTGTCACAATGACTGACAGAAAGTGTGTGTGTCTGTGTGTCTGTGTGTGTGTGTGTGTGTGTGTGTGTGTGTGTGTGTGTGTGTGTGTGTGTGTGTGAGAGAGAGATAAGGGTGTGCTGAAGAATGAAGAGCGTCTCAGTCAGTGTGAAAAGAATTACAAAGAGTCAAAAGAAGAACAGGACAGTTTGGAGAACAGAGCAGCCTACGAAGAACACAACAAAGCACACATCATTATACCCCCCCCCCCCCCCACACACACACACACACAGGTGTTTTAAAACAAACCCAGTCCTCATACATGCTTATGGACGTGAAACAGAGGTTTAATTAAACACAGACTTTAAGTGGGCGGAGTCATGCCTACATCATCAGGGACAGAGACAGTAACAAAATAAATGATGCAGAGGCAGTTATAAGGTGTGTGTGTGTGTGTGTGTGTGTGTGTGTGTGTGTGTGTGTGTGTGTGTGTGTGTGTGTGTGTTACAAAACATTAACATTTATTTGGTAGATGCTCTTAATCTATTTGAACTCATCACCTTCCGTCCAAAGACCAATACCTTAATCACTAAGCTCCACTCCACATTACACGTCAAGTCAAGTTTATTTCTATTGCGCTTTTCACAACAGACATTGTCTCAAAGCAGCGTCAAAGCATTGTCTCAAAGAGATTTAAGAGTTACCTACCATACTGACAGGGAGGCGGGAGCTCCGTTGGTAAATTGAATGTTGGATCAGAAGGTCACAAGTTTAAATCCCAGCACAACTGAGCTGGGCCCTTGAGCACGGCCCTTAATTCTTAAATGCTAGTTGTAAGTTTTCCTGGATAAGGCCGAGAACCAAATGCTGTAAATGTGAACGATCTGTTTGGATCCAGTCCGAGTCAGAACCCAGACCTTCTGAGGTGTCAGGGTTGGAGAACTCTGTGTGGTATAAAGTTCCTGCTTGTGATAAACGCGAGAGTATTATAAAGCCGTATTTCTGAACCTTATTGTGTTTTGAGGATTTTGTCAAGCAGAGAGAAATGAGTTTCCTTCTGTTTACTTGACTGCTACAGAACATGCAGTACTGTCTCTGACGCCCCCCCCCTCTCCTACTGTTTTTCACTGCCATTTATTCCCTCGCTCCTGTCTCCCTCTTTTTCATTTCCTGTCAGCTAAAGTCAATGTTTTGCTTCTTTTTTTCTTTCCACGACCCTTTTCCT
>NW_028149136.1:0-7500 GCF_946808225.1 Silurus aristotelis
CACACGCACACACACACACGCACACTCCTCTACACTCGCCACACGCACACACACACACGCACACTCCTCTACACTCGCCACACGCACACTCCTCTACACTCGCCACACGCGCACACACACGCACACTCCTCTACACTCGCCACACGCGCACACACACGCACACTCCTCTACACTCGCCACACGCGCACACACACACGCACACTCCTCTACACTCGCCACACGCGCACACACACACGCACACTCCTCTACACTCGCCACACGCGCACACACACACGCACACTCCTCTACACTCGCCACACGCGCACACACACACGCACACTCCTCTACACTCGCCACACGCACACACACACACGCACACTCCTCTACACTCGCCACACGCACACACACACACGCACACTCCTCTACACTCGCCACACGCACACACACACACGCACACTCCTCTACACTCGCCACACGCACACACACACACGCACACTCCTCTACACTCGCCACACGCACACTCCTCTACACTCGCCACACGCACACACACACGCACACTCCTCTACACTCGCCACACGCACACACACACGCACACTCCTCTACACTCGCCACACGCACACACACACGCACACTCCTCTACACTCGCCACACGCACACACACACGCACACTCCTCTACACTCGCCACACGCACACACACACGCACACTCCTCTACACTCGCCACACGCACACTCCTCTACACTCGCCACACGCACACTCCTCTACACTCGCCACACGCACACACACACACACACTCCTCTACACTCGCCACACGCACACACACACACGCACACTCCTCTACACTCGCCACACGCACACACACACACGCACACTCCTCTACACTCGCCACACGCACACACACACACGCACACTCCTCTACACTCGCCACACGCACACTCCTCTACACTCGCCACACGCACACACACACACGCACACTCCTCTACACTCGCCACACGCACACACACACACGCACACTCCTCTACACTCGCCACACGCACACACACACACGCACACTCCTCTACACTCGCCACACGCACACTCCTCTACACTCGCCACACGCGCACACACACACGCACACTCCTCTACACTCGCCACACGCGCACACACACACGCACACTCCTCTACACTCGCCACACGCGCACACACACACACGCACACTCCTCTACACTCGCCACACGCGCACACACACACACGCACACTCCTCTACACTCGCCACACGCGCACACACACACACGCACACTCCTCTACACTCGCCACACGCGCACACACACACACGCACACTCCTCTACACTCGCCACACGCGCACACACACACACGCACACTCCTCTACACTCGCCACACGCGCACACACACACACGCACACTCCTCTACACTCGCCACACGCGCACACACACACACGCACACTCCTCTACACTCGCCACACGCGCACACACACACACGCACACTCCTCTACACTCGCCACACGCGCACACACACACACGCACACTCCTCTACACTCGCCACACGCGCACACACACACACGCACACTCCTCTACACTCGCCACACGCGCACACACACACACGCACACTCCTCTACACTCGCCACACGCGCACACACACACACGCACACTCCTCTACACTCGCCACACGCGCACACACACACACGCACACTCCTCTACACTCGCCACACGCGCACACACACACACGCACACTCCTCTACACTCGCCACACGCGCACACACACACACGCACACTCCTCTACACTCGCCACACGCGCACACACACACACGCACACTCCTCTACACTCGCCACACGCGCACACACACACACGCACACTCCTCTACACTCGCCACACGCGCACACACACACACGCACACTCCTCTACACTCGCCACACGCGCACACACACACACGCACACTCCTCTACACTCGCCACACGCGCACACACACACACGCACACTCCTCTACACTCGCCACACGCACACACACACACACGCACACTCCTCTACACTCGCCACACGCACACACACACACACGCACACTCCTCTACACTCGCCACACGCACACACACACACACGCACACTCCTCTACACTCGCCACACGCACACACACACACACGCACACTCCTCTACACTCGCCACACGCACACACACACACACGCACACTCCTCTACACTCGCCACACGCACACACACACACACGCACACTCCTCTACACTCGCCACACGCACACACACACACACGCACACTCCTCTACACTCGCCACACGCACACACACACACACGCACACTCCTCTACACTCGCCACACGCACACACACACACACGCACACTCCTCTACACTCGCCACACGCACACACACACACACGCACACTCCTCTACACTCGCCACACGCACACACACACACACGCACACTCCTCTACACTCGCCACACGCACACACACACACACGCACACTCCTCTACACTCGCCACACGCACACACACACACACGCACACTCCTCTACACTCGCCACACGCACACACACACACACGCACACTCCTCTACACTCGCCACACGCACACACACACACACGCACACTCCTCTACACTCGCCACACGCACACACACACACACGCACACTCCTCTACACTCGCCACACGCACACACACACACACGCACACTCCTCTACACTCGCCACACGCACACACACACACACGCACACTCCTCTACACTCGCCACACGCACACACACACACACGCACACTCCTCTACACTCGCCACACGCACACACACACACACGCACACTCCTCTACACTCGCCACACGCACACACACACACACGCACACTCCTCTACACTCGCCACACGCACACACACACACACGCACACTCCTCTACACTCGCCACACGCACACACACACACACGCACACTCCTCTACACTCGCCACACGCACACACACACACACGCACACTCCTCTACACTCGCCACACGCACACACACACACACGCACACTCCTCTACACTCGCCACACGCACACACACACACACGCACACTCCTCTACACTCGCCACACGCACACACACACACACACACTCCTCTACACTCGCCACACGCACACACACACACACACACTCCTCTACACTCGCCACACGCACACACACACACACACACTCCTCTACACTCGCCACACGCACACACACACACACACACTCCTCTACACTCGCCACACGCACACACACACACACACACTCCTCTACACTCGCCACACGCACACACACACACACACACTCCTCTACACTCGCCACACGCACACACACACACACACACTCCTCTACACTCGCCACACGCACACACACACACACACTCCTCTACACTCGCCACACGCAACACACACACACACACTCCTCTACACTCGCCACACACACACACACACACACACTCCTCTACACTCGCCACACACACACACACACACACACACTCCTCTACACTCGCCACACACACACACACACACACACACTCCTCTACACTCGCCACACACACACACACACACACACACTCCTCTACACTCGCCACACACACACACACACACACACACACTCCTCTACACTCGCCACACACACACACACACACACACACACTCCTCTACACTCGCCACACACACACACACACACACACACACTCCTCTACACTCGCCACACACACACACACACACACACACACTCCTCTACACTCGCCACACACACACACACACACACACACACTCCTCTACACTCGCCACACACACACACACACACACACACACTCCTCTACACTCGCCACACACACACACACACACACACACACTCCTCTACACTCGCCACACACACACACACACACACACACACTCCTCTACACTCGCCACACACACACACACACACACACACACTCCTCTACACTCGCCACACACACACACACACACACACACACTCCTCTACACTCGCCACACACACACACACACACACACACACTCCTCTACACTCGCCACACACACACACACACACACACACACTCCTCTACACTCGCCACACACACACACACACACACACACACACTCCTCTACACTCGCCACACACACACACACACACACACACACACTCCTCTACACTCGCCACACACACACACACACACACACACACACTCCTCTACACTCGCCACACACACACACACACACACACACACTCCTCTACACTCGCCACACACACACACACACACACACACACTCCTCTACACTCGCCACACACACACACACACACACACACACTCCTCTACACTCGCCACACACACACACACACACACACTCCTCTACACTCGCCACACACACACACACACACACACTCCTCTACACTCGCCACACACACACACACACACACACACTCCTCTACACTCGCCACACACACACACACACACACACACTCCTCTACACTCGCCACACACACACACACACACACACTCCTCTACACTCGCCACACACACACACACACACACACTCCTCTACACTCGCCACACACACACACACACACACACTCCTCTACACTCGCCACACACACACACACACACACACACTCCTCTACACTCGCCACACACACACACACACACACACTCCTCTACACTCGCCACACACACACACACACACACACTCCTCTACACTCGCCACACACACACACACACACACACTCCTCTACACTCGCCACACACACACACACACACACACTCCTCTACACTCGCCACACACACACACACACACACACTCCTCTACACTCGCCACACACACACACACACACACACTCCTCTACACTCGCCACACACACACACACACACACACTCCTCTACACTCGCCACACACACACACACACACACACTCCTCTACACTCGCCACACACACACACACACACACACTCCTCTACACTCGCCACACACACACACACACACACACTCCTCTACACTCGCCACACACACACACACACACACACTCCTCTACACTCGCCACACACACACACACACACACACTCCTCTACACTCGCCACACACACACACACACACACACTCCTCTACACTCGCCACACACACACACACACACACACTCCTCTACACTCGCCACACACACACACACACACACACTCCTCTACACTCGCCACACACACACACACACACACACTCCTCTACACTCGCCACACACACACACACACACACACTCCTCTACACTCGCCACACACACACACACACACACACTCCTCTACACTCGCCACACACACACACACACACACACACTCCTCTACACTCGCCACACACACACACACACACACACACTCCTCTACACTCGCCACACACACACACACACACACACACTCCTCTACACTCGCCACACACACACACACACACACACACTCCTCTACACTCGCCACACACACACACACACACACACACTCCTCTACACTCGCCACACACACACACACACACACACACTCCTCTACACTCGCCACACACACACACACACACACACACTCCTCTACACTCGCCACACACACACACACACACACACACTCCTCTACACTCGCCACACACACACACACACACTCCTCTACACTCGCCACACACACACACACACACACACACTCCTCTACACTCGCCACACACACACACACACACACTCCTCTACACTCGCCACACACACACACACACACACTCCTCTACACTCGCCACACACACACTCCTCTACACTCGCCACACACACACACACACACTCCTCTACACTCGCCACACACACACACACACACTCCTCTACACTCGCCACACACACACACACACACACACACTCCTCTACACTCGCCACACACACACACACACACACACACTCCTCTACACTCGCCACACACACACACACACACACACTCCTCTACACTCGCCACACACACACACACACACACACTCCTCTACACTCGCCACACACACACACACACACACACTCCTCTACACTCGCCACACACACACACACACACACACTCCTCTACACTCGCCACACACACACACACACACACACTCCTCTACACTCGCCACACACACACACACACACACACTCCTCTACACTCGCCACACACACACACACACACACACACACACACTCCTCTACACTCGCCACACACACACACACACACACACACTCCTCTACACTCGCCACACACACACACACACACACACTCCTCTACACTCGCCACACACACACACACACACACACACACTCCTCTACACTCGCCACACACACACACACACACACACTCCTCTACACTCGCCACACACACACACACACACTCCTCTACACTCGCCACACACACACACACACACTCCTCTACACTCGCCACACACACACACACACACACTCCTCTACACTCGCCACACACACACACACACACTCCTCTACACTCGCCACACACACACACACACACACACACTCCTCTACACTCGCCACACACACACACACACACTCCTCTACACTACAATCGGTGGCCGCTCTGCAGGACGCTTTGGATGACGCAGACTGGGACATGTTCAGGCGCACCTCTGATGACGTCAACATGTTTACGGAAGCGGTTGTGGGATTCATCGGGAAAGTAGCGGATAATACGGTGCAAAAAAACACCACCAGAACGTTCCCCAACCAGAAGCCGTAGGTGGATAAAACCATCCGCGACGCTCTGAGATCCCGCTCCGCTGCCCACAACACAGGGCTCGCCACTGGGGACATGGATGAATATAAGGCTGCGTTTTACAGTGTTCGCAGAGCGGTGAAGGATACAAAGCGGCGCTACGGGAGAAGACTGGAGTCACAGTTCCAACATGGTGGCTCTAGGAGCCTGTAGCAGGGACTAAGAACAATAAGGGACTACAGAATGGGCGCTTCTCTGGCAGACAAGCTTAACATCTTTTATGCTCGTTTCTAGGCTGCAGAAAACCACGCTAGCAGTGTTAGCAGCACAACCAGCATGCATGCCAAGAGAGACGGAGAGGTAAACACGTTCACCATCTCGGAGCATGACGTGAGGAGGGCTTTCAAGAGAGTGAATACCAGGAAGGCAGCAGGACCAGATGGCATCACAGGTCAGGTTCTAAAAGCCTGCGCTGACCAGCTAGCACCAGTGTTCACTGAGATATTCAACCTCTCACTGCAACAGTCTGTTGTTCCCTCATGTTTCAAACAGTCCACCATTGTTCCTGTTCCAAAGAAACCCCAGCCCGCCTGCCTTAACAACTATCGCCCTGTAGCCTTGACCTCAGTAGTGATGAAGTGCTTCAAGAGACTGTTCAGAGACTTCATCACTATCAGACACACTGGACCCCTTACAGTTTGCGTACCGTCAAAACCGTTCTACTGAGGACGCCATTGCTCATCTCCTCCACACCACGATGAGCCACCTGGACCAAAGAAATTGGAATTACACCAAGATGCTGTTTGTTGACTACAGTTCAGCATTTAACACCATAATTTCCTCCACACTCACCT
>NW_028149135.1:0-119000 GCF_946808225.1 Silurus aristotelis
CTAACCAGGCCCGACCCTGCTTAGCTTCCGAGATCAGACGAGATCGAGCGTTCTCAGAGTGGTATGGCCGTAAGCGAGATTCGCACCTCGAAATTGCCCATTTATTTTTGCTTGTCAGCGTGTTTGTTTGCTTATATGCCTTTCCTGCTATTCCAGTTCAACTTTTATCACACTTTATCCACAACGGTAAATGTTCGTCCTTAAATTAAGTATGAAAGCAAAGAAAAAAAAAATTAAAGCTTACAGCACCTGGTATTCCCAGGCGGTCTCCCATCCAAGTTCTAACCAGGCCCGACCCTGCTTAGCTTCCGAGATCAGACGAGATCGAGCGTTCTCAGAGTGGTATGGCCGTAAGCGAGATTTGTGCTTCGAAATTGCCCATTTATTTTTGGTTGTCAGCGTGTTTGTTTGCTTATATGCCTTTCCTGCTATTCCAGTTCAACTTTTATCACACTTTATTCACCACGGTACCTGTTCGTCCTTAAATTAAGCCTGAAAGCAAAGAAAAAAAAATTAAAGCTTACAGCACCTGGTATTCCCAGGCGGTCTCCCATCCAAGTACTAACCAGGCCCGACCCTGCTTAGCTTCCGAGATCAGACGAGATCGAGCGTTCTCAGAGTGGTATGGCCGTAAGCGAGATATGTGCTTCGAAATTGGCCATTTGTTTTTGTTGTCATCATGTTTGTTTGCTCATATGCCTTTCCTGCTATTCCAGATCAACTTTTATCACACTTTATTCACCACGGTAAATGTTCATCCTTAAAATAAGCCTGAAAGCAAAGAAAAAAAAGTTAAATCTTTCAGCACCTGGTATTCCCAGGCGGTCTCCCATCCAAGTACTAACCAGGCCCGACCCTGCTTAGCTTCCGAGATCAGACGAGATCGAGCGTTCTCAGAGTGGTATGGCCGTAAGCGAGATTTGTGCTTCGAAATTGCCAATTTATTTTTGCTTGTCAGCGTGTTTGTTTGCTTATATGCCTTTCCTGCTATTCCAGTTAAACTTTTATCACACTTTATTCACCACGGTACCTGTTCGTCCTTAAATTAAGCCTGAAAGCAAAGAAAAAAAAATTAAAGCTTACAGCACCTGGTATTCCCAGGCGGTCTCCCATCCAAGTACTGACCAGGCCCGACCCTGCTTAGCTTCCGAGATCAGACGAGATCGAGCGTTCTCAGAGTGGTATGGCCGTAAGCGAGATTCGCGCTTCAAAATTGCCCATTTATTTTTGCTTGTCAGCATGTTTGTTTGCTCATATGTCTTTCCTGCTATTCCAGTTCAACTTTTATCACACTTTATCCACAACGGTAAATGTTCGTCCTTAAATTAAGCCTGAAAGCAAAGAAAAAAAAATTAAAGCTTACAGCACCTGGTATTCCCAGGCGGTCTCCCATCCAAGTACTAACCAGGCCCGACCCTGCTTAGCTTCCGAGATCAGACGAGATCGAGCGTTCTCAGATTGGTATGGCCGTAAGCGAGATTCATGCTTTGAAATTGCCCATTTATTTTAGTTGTCAGCGTGTTTGTTTACTCATATGCCTTTCCTGCTATTTCAGTTCAACTTTTATCACACTTTATCCACAACGGTAAATGTTCGTCCTTAAATTAAGTATAAAAAGCAAAGAAAAAAAAAATTTAAGCTTACAGCACCTGGTATTCCCAGGCGGTCTCCCATCCAAGTACTAACCAGGCCCGACCCTGCTTAGCTTCCGAGATCAGACGAGATCGAGCGTTCTCAGAGTGGTATGGCCGTAAGCGAGATTCGCACCTCGAAATTGCCCATTTATTTTTGCTTGTCAGCGTGTTTGTTTGCTTATATGCCTTTCCTGCTATTCCAGTTTAACTTTTATCACACTTTATCCACAACGGTAAATGTTCGTCCTTAAATTAAGTATGAAAGCAAAGAAAAAAAAAATTAAAGCTTACAGCACCTGGTATTCCCAGGCGGTCTCCCATCCAAGTACTAACCAGGCCCGACCCTGCTTAGCTTCCGAGATCAGACGAGATCGAGCGTTCTCAGAGTGGTATGGCCGTAAGCGAGATTTGCGCTTCGAAATTGCCAATTTATTTTTGATTGTCAGCGTGTTTGTTTGCTTATATGCCTTTCCTGCTATTCCAGTTAAACTTTTATCACACTTTATTCCTTTCACCTTAGAAATATTTCTAAGCTAAGAAATATGTTATCTATATCTGATGCAGAGAAGCTCGTCCATGCGTTTATGACCTCTAGAATAGACTACTGTAATGCATTACTAGGTGGATGTCCTGCATCATTAATAAACAAGCTTCAGTTAGTTCAGAATGCCGCAGCAAGAGTTCTTACTAGGTCAAGAAAATACGATCATATAACCCCAATCTTATCGTCCCTACATTGGCTTCCTATTAAGTTTCGAATAGACTACAAACTACTGCTACTCACTTATAAAGCACTAAATGGTTTGGCTCCCATGTATCTATCCAGTCTCTTAACACGCTACAATCCGTCACGCTCCCTGAGATCTCAAAACTCTGGGCTTCTAGTAGTTCCTAGAATAGCAAAGTCCACTAAAGGCGGTAGAGCATTTTCACATTTAGCTCCTAAACTCTGGAATAGTCTTCCTGACAGTGTTCGGGGTTCAGATACACTCTCCCAGTTTAAGTGTAGATTAAAAACATATCTTTTTAGCAAAGCCTACACATAACACACATCACACACATCACATCACAACCTTGTGCTCCAGAACATCTGATCACATGCACATTATCAACTTGTGCTGTTAATATCATGAACAGCAGCTACGCTAATTCCTCTCCACTGCTTCTCTTTCTCTCCCCATCCCGAGGCTTCCTGAGGTTTGGCCAGCTCCAGTCACGTCCCACCTCGTGAAGATTATGGACCTATGGATGATCATGGAGAAGTAGATGCCGAGTGTTTAAAGGCCCTGGCATGGAGAAGCTGATGCTGGATCTATGATGATCACAAATTGTTCTGTATTGTTGGAAGATTTATGACCAAACTTTTGATGTCACCCATATGAGGATGGGTTCCCCTTTGAGTCTGGTTCCTCTCAAGGTTTCTTCCTCATATCATCTAAGGGAGTTTTTCCTTGCCACTGTCGCCACGGCTGCTCATCAGGGACAAACGCACACCATTCACCTTCACTGTTGTTTTCTGTAAAGCTGCTTTGAGACAATGTCTGTTGTGAAAAGCGCTATACAAATAAACTTGACTTGACTTTATTCACCACGGTACCTGTTCGTCCTTAAATTAAGCCTGAAAGCGAAGAAAAAAAAATTAAAGCTTACAGCACCTGGTATTCCCAGGCGGTCTCCCATCCAAGTACTAACCAGGCCCGACCCTGCTTAGCTTCCGAGATCAGACGAGATCGAGCGTTCTCAGAGTGGTATGGCCGTAATCGAGATATGTGCTTCGAAATTGGCCATTTGTTTTTGTTGTCATCATGTTTGTTTGCTCATATGCCTTTCCTGCTATTCCAGATCAACTTTTATCACACTTTATTCACCACGGTAAATGTTCATCCTTAAATTAAGCCTGAAAGCAAAGAAAAAAAAGTTAAAGCTTACAGCACCTGGTATTCCCAGGCGGTCTCCCATCCAAGTACTAACCAGGCCCGACCCTGCTTAGCTTCCGAGATCAGACGAGATCGAGCTTTCTCAGAGTGGTATTGGCGTAAACGAGATTTGCACCTCGAAATTGCCCATTTATTTTTGCTTGTCAGCGTGTTTGTTTGCTTATATGCCTTTCCTGCTATTCCAGTTCAACTTTTATCACACTTTATCCACAACGGTAAATGTTCGTCCTTAAATTAAGTATGAAAGCAAAGAAAAAAAAAATTAAAGCTTACAGCACCTGGTATTCCCAGGCGGTCTCCCATCCAAGTACTAACCAGGCCCGACCCTGCTTAGCTTCCGAGATCAGACGAGATCGAGCGTTCTCAGAGTGGTATGGCCGTAAGCGAGATTTGTGCTTCGAAATTGCCAATTTATTTTTGCTTGTCAGCGTGTTTGTTTGCTTATATGCCTTTCCTGCTATTCCAGTTAAACTTTTATCACACTTTATTCACCACGGTACCTGTTCGTCCTTAAATTAAGCCTGAAAGCAAAGAAAAAAAAATTAAAGCTTACAACACCTGGTATTCCCAGGCGGTCTCCCATCCAAGTACTAACCAGGCCCGACCCTGCTTAGCTTCCGAGATCAGACGAGATCGAGCGTTCTCAGAGTGGTATGGCCGTAATCGAGATATGTGCTTCGAAATTGGCCATTTGTTTTTGTTGTCATCATGTTTGTTTGCTCATATGCCTTTCCTGCTATTCCAGATCAACTTTTATCACACTTTATTCACCACGGTAAATGTTCATCCGTAAATTAAGCCTGAAAGCAAAGAAAAAAAATTTAAAGCTTACAGCACCTGGTATTCCCAGGCGGTCTCCCATCCAAGTACTAACCAGGCCCGACCCTGCTTAGCTTCCGAGATCAGACGAGATCGAGCGTTCTCAGAGTGGTATGGCCGTAAGCAAGATTCGCACCTCGAAATTGCCCATTTATTTTTGCTTGTCAGCGTGTTTGTTTGCTTATATGCCTTTCCTGCTATTCCAGTTCAACTTTTATCACACTTTATCCACAACGGTAAATGTTTGTCCTTAAATTAAGCATGAAAGCAAAGAAAAAAAAATTAAAGCTTACAGCACCTGGTATTCCCAGGCGGTCTCCCATCCAAGTACTAACCAGGCCCGACCCTGCTTAGCTTCCGAGATCAGACGAGATCGAGCGTTCTCAGAGTGGTATGGCCGTAAGCGAGATACGTGCTTCGAAATTGCCCATTTATTTTTGCTTCTCAGTGTGTTTGTTTGCTTATATGCCTTTCCTGCTATTTCAGTTCAACTTTTATCACACTTTATCCACAACGGTAAATGTTCGTCCTTAAATTAAGCATTAAAGCAAAGAAAAAAAATTCAAGCTTACAGCACCTGGTATTCCCAGGCGGTCTCCCATCCAAGTACTAACCAGGCCCGACCCTGCTTAGCTTCCGAGATCAGACGAGATCGAGCGTTCTCAGAGTGGTATGGCCGTAAGCAAGATTCGCACCTCGAAATTGCCCATTTATTTTTGCTTGTCAGCGTGTTTGTTTGCTTATATGCCTTTCCTGCTATTCCAGTTCAACTTTTATCACACTTTATCCACAACGGTAAATGTTTGTCCTTAAATTAAGCATGAAAGCAAAGAAAAAAAAATTAAAGCTTACAGCACCTGGTATTCCCAGGCGGTCTCCCATCCAAGTACTGACCAGGCCCGACCCTGCTTAGCTTCCGAGATCAGACGAGATCGAGCGTTCTCAGAGTGGTATGGCCGTAAGCGAGATTCGCGCTTCAAAATTGCCCATTTATTTTTGCTTGTCAGCATGTTTGTTTGCTCATATGTCTTTCCTGCTATTCCAGTTCAACTTTTATCACACTTTATCCACAACGGTAATTGTTCGTCCTTAAATTAAGCCTGAAAGCAAAGAAAAAAAAATTAAAGCTTACAGCACCTGGTATTCCCAGGCGGTCTCCCATCCAAGTACTAACCAGGCCCGACCCTGCTTAGCTTCCGAGATCAGACGAGATCGAGCGTTCTCAGAGTGGTATGGCCGTAAGCGAGATTCGCACCTCGAAATTGCCCATTTATTTTTGCTTGTCAGCGTGTTTGTTTGCTTATATGCCTTTCCTGCTATTCCAGTTCAACTTTTATCACACTTTATCCACAACGGTAAATGTTCGTCCTTAAATTAAGTATGAAAGCAAAGAAAAAAAAAATTAAAGCTTACAGCACCTGGTATTCCCAGGCGGTCTCCCATCCAAGTTCTAACCAGGCCCGACCCTGCTTAGCTTCCGAGATCAGACGAGATCGAGCGTTCTCAGAGTGGTATGGCCGTAAGCGAGATTTGTGCTTCGAAATTGCCCATTTATTTTTGCTTGTCAGCGTGTTTGTTTGCTTATATGCCTTTCCTGCTATTCCAGTTCAACTTTTATCACACTTTATTCACCACGGTACCTGTTCGTCCTTAAATTAAGCCTGAAAGCAAAGAAAAAAAAATTAAAGCTTACAGCACCTGGTATTCCCAGGCGGTCTCCCATCCAAGTACTAACCAGGCCCGACCCTGCTTAGCTTCCGAGATCAGACGAGATCGAGCGTTCTCAGAGTGGTATGGCCGTAAGCGAGATATGTGCTTCGAAATTGGCCATTTGTTTTTGTTGTCATCATGTTTGTTTGCTCATATGCCTTTCCTGCTATTCCAGATCAACTTTTATCACACTTTATTCACCACGGTAAATGTTCATCCTTAAATTAAGCCTGAAAGCAAAGAAAAAAAAGTTAAAGCTTACAGCACCTGGTATTCCCAGGCGGTCTCCCATCCAAGAACTAACCAGGCCCGACCCTGCTTAGCTTCCGAGATCAGACGAGATCGAGCGTTCTCAGAGTGGTATGGCCGTAAGCAAGATTCGCGCTTCAAAATTGCCCATTTATTTTTGCTTGTCAGCATGTTTGTTTGCTCATATGTCTTTCCTGCTATTCCAGTTCAACTTTTATCACACTTTATCCACAACGGTAAATGTTCGTCCTTAAATTAAGCCTGAAAGCAAAGAAAAAAAAATTAAAGCTTACAGCACCTGGTATTCCCAGGCGGTCTCCCATCCAAGTACTAACCAGGCCCGACCCTGCTTAGCTTCCGAGATCAGACGAGATCGAGCGTTCTCAGAGTGGTATGGCCGTAAGCGAGATTTGTGCTTCGAAATTGCCAATTTATTTTTGCTTGTCAGCGTGTTTGTTTGCTTATATGCCTTTCCTGCTATTCCAGTTAAACTTTTATCACACTTTATTCACCACGGTACCTGTTCGTCCTTAAATTAAGCCTGAAAGCAAAGAAAAAAAAATTAAAGCTTACAGCACCTGGTATTCCCAGGCGGTCTCCCATCCAAGTACTGACCAGGCCCGACCCTGCTTAGCTTCCGAGATCAGACGAGATCGAGCGTTCTCAGAGTGGTATGGCCGTAAGCGAGATTCGCGCTTCAAAATTGCCCATTTATTTTTGCTTGTCAGCATGTTTGTTTGCTCATATGTCTTTCCTGCTATTCCAGTTCAACTTTTATCACACTTTATCCACAACGGTAAATGTTCGTCCTTAAATTAAGCCTGAAAGCAAAGAAAAAAAAATTAAAGCTTACAGCACCTGGTATTCCCAGGCGGTCTCCCATCCAAGTACTAACCAGGCCCGACCCTGCTTAGCTTCCGAGATCAGACGAGATCGAGCGTTCTCAGATTGGTATGGCCGTAAGCGAGATTCATGCTTTGAAATTGCCCATTTATTTTAGTTGTCAGCGTGTTTGTTTACTCATATGCCTTTCCTGCTATTTCAGTTCAACTTTTATCACACTTTATCCACAACGGTAAATGTTCGTCCTTAAATTAAGTATAAAAAGCAAAGAAAAAAAAAATTTAAGCTTACAGCACCTGGTATTCCCAGGCGGTCTCCCATCCAAGTACTAACCAGGCCCGACCCTGCTTAGCTTCCGAGATCAGACGAGATCGAGCGTTCTCAGAGTGGTATGGCCGTAAGCGAGATTCGCACCTCGAAATTGCCCATTTATTTTTGCTTGTCAGCGTGTTTGTTTGCTTATATGCCTTTCCTGCTATTCCAGTTTAACTTTTATCACACTTTATCCACAACGGTAAATGTTCGTCCTTAAATTAAGTATGAAAGCAAAGAAAAAAAAAATTAAAGCTTACAGCACCTGGTATTCCCAGGCGGTCTCCCATCCAAGTACTAACCAGGCCCGACCCTGCTTAGCTTCCGAGATCAGACGAGATCGAGCGTTCTCAGAGTGGTATGGCCGTAAGCGAGATTTGCGCTTCGAAATTGCCAATTTATTTTTGATTGTCAGCGTGTTTGTTTGCTTATATGCCTTTCCTGCTATTCCAGTTAAACTTTTATCACACTTTATTCCTTTCACCTTAGAAATATTTCTAAGCTAAGAAATATGTTATCTATATCTGATGCAGAGAAGCTCGTCCATGCGTTTATGACCTCTAGAATAGACTACTGTAATGCATTACTAGGTGGATGTCCTGCATCATTAATAAACAAGCTTCAGTTAGTTCAGAATGCCGCAGCAAGAGTTCTTACTAGGTCAAGAAAATACGATCATATAACCCCAATCTTATCGTCCCTACATTGGCTTCCTATTAAGTTTCGAATAGACTACAAACTACTGCTACTCACTTATAAAGCACTAAATGGTTTGGCTCCCATGTATCTATCCAGTCTCTTAACACGCTACAATCCGTCACGCTCCCTGAGATCTCAAAACTCTGGGCTTCTAGTAGTTCCTAGAATAGCAAAGTCCACTAAAGGCGGTAGAGCATTTTCACATTTAGCTCCTAAACTCTGGAATAGTCTTCCTGACAGTGTTCGGGGTTCAGATACACTCTCCCAGTTTAAGTGTAGATTAAAAACATATCTTTTTAGCAAAGCCTACACATAACACACATCACACACATCACATCACAACCTTGTGCTCCAGAACATCTGATCACATGCACATTATCAACTTGTGCTGTTAATATCATGAACAGCAGCTACGCTAATTCCTCTCCACTGCTTCTCTTTCTCTCCCCATCCCGAGGCTTCCTGAGGTTTGGCCAGCTCCAGTCACGTCCCACCTCGTGAAGATTATGGACCTATGGATGATCATGGAGAAGTAGATGCCGAGTGTTTAAAGGCCCTGGCATGGAGAAGCTGATGCTGGATCTATGATGATCACAAATTGTTCTGTATTGTTGGAAGATTTATGACCAAACTTTTGATGTCACCCATATGAGGATGGGTTCCCCTTTGAGTCTGGTTCCTCTCAAGGTTTCTTCCTCATATCATCTAAGGGAGTTTTTCCTTGCCACTGTCGCCACGGCTGCTCATCAGGGACAAACGCACACCATTCACCTTCACTGTTGTTTTCTGTAAAGCTGCTTTGAGACAATGTCTGTTGTGAAAAGCGCTATACAAATAAACTTGACTTGACTTTATTCACCACGGTACCTGGTCGTCCTTAAATTAAGCCTGAAAGCAAAGAAAAAAAAATTAAAGCTTACAGCACCTGGTATTCCCAGGCGGTCTCCCATCCAAGTACTAACCAGGCCCGACCCTGCTTAGCTTCCGAGATCAGACGAGATCGAGCGTTCTCAGAGTGGTATGGCCGTAATCGAGATATGTGCTTCGAAATTGGCCATTTGTTTTTGTTGTCATCATGTTTGTTTGCTCATATGCCTTTCCTGCTATTCCAGATCAACTTTTATCACACTTTATTCACCACGGTAAATGTTCATCCTTAAATTAAGCCTGAAAGCAAAGAAAAAAAAGTTAAAGCTTACAGCACCTGGTATTCCCAGGCGGTCTCCCATCCAAGTACTAACCAGGCCCGACCCTGCTTAGCTTCCGAGATCAGACGAGATCGAGCGTTCTCAGAGTGGTATTGGCGTAAACGAGATTCGCACCTCGAAATTGCCCATTTATTTTTGCTTGTCAGCGTGTTTGTTTGCTTATATGCCTTTCCTGCTATTCCAGTTCAACTTTTATCACACTTTATCCACAACGGTAAATGTTCGTCCTTAAATTAAGTATGAAAGCAAAGAAAAAAAAAATTAAAGCTTACAGCACCTGGTATTCCCAGGCGGTCTCCCATCCAAGTACTAACCAGGCCCGACCCTGCTTAGCTTCCGAGATCAGACGAGATCGAGCGTTCTCAGAGTGGTATGGCCGTAAGCGAGATTTGTGCTTCGAAATTGCCAATTTATTTTTGCTTGTCAGCGTGTTTGTTTGCTTATATGCCTTTCCTGCTATTCCAGTTAAACTTTTATCACACTTTATTCACCACGGTACCTGTTCGTCCTTAAATTAAGCCTGAAAGCAAAGAAAAAAAAATTAAAGCTTACAGCACCTGGTATTCCCAGGCGGTCTCCCATCCAAGTACTAACCAGGCCCGACCCTGCTTAGCTTCCGAGATCAGACGAGATCGAGCGTTCTCAGAGTGGTATGGCCGTAAGCAAGATTCGCACCTCGAAATTGCCCATTTATTTTTGCTTGTCAGCGTGTTTGTTTGCTTATATGCCTTTCCTGCTATTCCAGTTCAACTTTTATCACACTTTATCCACAACGGTAAATGTTCGTCTTTAAATTAAGTATGAAAGCAAAGAAAAAAAAAATTAAAGCTTACAGCACCTGGTATTCCCAGGCGGTCTCCCATCCAAGTACTAACCAGGCCCGACCCTGCTTAGCTTCCGAGATCAGACGAGATCGAGCGTTCTCAGAGTGGTATGGCCGTAAGCGAGATTTGTGCTTCGAAATTGCCAATTTATTTTTGCTTGTCAGCGTGTTTGTTTGCTTATATGCCTTTCCTGCTATTCCAGTTAAACTTTTATCACACTTTATTCACCACGGTACCTGTTCGTCCTTAAATTAAGCCTGAAAGCAAAGAAAAAAAAATTAAAGCTTACAGCACCTGGTATTCCCAGGCGGTCTCCCATCCAAGTACTAACCAGGCCCGACCCTGCTTAGCTTCCGAGATCAGACGAGATCGAGCGTTCTCAGAGTGGTATGGCCGTAATCGAGATATGTGCTTCGAAATTGGCCATTTGTTTTTGTTGTCATCATGTTTGTTTGCTCATATGCCTTTCCTGCTATTCCAGATCAACTTTTATCACACTTTATTCACCACGGTAAATGTTCATCCTTAAATTAAGCCTGAAAGCAAAGAAAAAAAAGTTAAAGCTTACAGCACCTGGTATTCCCAGGCGGTCTCCCATCCAAGTACTAACCAGGCACGACCCTGCTTAGCTTCCGAGATCAGACGAGATCGAGCGTTCTCAGAGTGGTATGGCCGTAAGCAAGATTCGCACCTCGAAATTGCCCATTTATTTTTGCTTGTCAGCGTGTTTGTTTGCTTATATGCCTTTCCTGCTATTCCAGTTCAACTTTTATCACACTTTATCCACAACGGTAAATGTTTGTCCTTAAATTAAGCATGAAAGCAAAGAAAAAAAAATTAAAGCTTACAGCACCTGGTATTCCCAGGCGGTCTCCCATCCAAGTACTAACCAGGCCCGACCCTGCTTAGCTTCCGAGATCAGACGAGATCGAGCGTTCTCAGAGTGGTATGGCCGTAAGCGAGATACGTGCTTCGAAATTGCCCATTTATTTTTGCTTCTCAGTGTGTTTGTTTGCTTATATGCCTTTCCTGCTATTTCAGTTCAACTTTTATCACACTTTATCCACAACGGTAAATGTTCGTCCTTAAATTAAGCATTAAAGCAAAGAAAAAAAATTCAAGCTTACAGCACCTGGTATTCCCAGGCGGTCTCCCATCCAAGTACTAACCAGGCCCGACCCTGCTTAGCTTCCGAGATCAGACGAGATCGAGCGTTCTCAGAGTGGTATGGCCGTAAGCAAGATTCGCACCTCGAAATTGCCCATTTATTTTTGCTTGTCAGCGTGTTTGTTTGCTTATATGCCTTTCCTGCTATTCCAGTTCAACTTTTATCACACTTTATCCACAACGGTAAATGTTTGTCCTTAAATTAAGCATGAAAGCAAAGAAAAAAAAATTAAAGCTTACAGCACCTGGTATTCCCAGGCGGTCTCCCATCCAAGTACTGACCAGGCCCGACCCTGCTTAGCTTCCGAGATCAGACGAGATCGAGCGTTCTCAGAGTGGTATGGCCGTAAGCAAGATTCGCGCTTCAAAATTGCCCATTTATTTTTGCTTGTCAGCATGTTTGTTTGCTCATATGTCTTTCCTGCTATTCCAGTTCAACTTTTATCACACTTTATCCACAACGGTAAATGTTCGTCCTTAAATTAAGCCTGAAAGCAAAGAAAAAAAAATTAAAGCTTACAGCACCTGGTATTCCCAGGCGGTCTCCCATCCAAGTACTAACCAGGCCCGACCCTGCTTAGCTTCCGAGATCAGACGAGATCGAGCGTTCTCAGAGTGGTATGGCCGTAAGCGAGATTTGTGCTTCGAAATTGCCAATTTATTTTTGCTTGTCAGCGTGTTTGTTTGCTTATATGCCTTTCCTGCTATTCCAGTTAAACTTTTATCACACTTTATTCACCACGGTACCTGTTCGTCCTTAAATTAAGCCTGAAAGCAAAGAAAAAAAAATTAAAGCTTACAGCACCTGGTATTCCCAGGCGGTCTCCCATCCAAGTACTAACCAGGCCCGACCCTGCTTAGCTTCCGAGATCAGACGAGATCGAGCGTTCTCAGAGTGGTATGGCCGTAAGCAAGATTCGCACCTCGAAATTGCCCATTTATTTTTGCTTGTCAGCGTGTTTGTTTGCTTATATGCCTTTCCTGCTATTCCAGTTCAACTTTTATCACACTTTATCCACAACGGTAAATGTTCGTCTTTAAATTAAGTATGAAAGCAAAGAAAAAAAAAATTAAAGCTTACAGCACCTGGTATTCCCAGGCGGTCTCCCATCCAAGTACTAACCAGGCCCGACCCTGCTTAGCTTCCGAGATCAGACGAGATCGAGCGTTCTCAGAGTGGTATGGCCGTAAGCGAGATTTGTGCTTCGAAATTGCCAATTTATTTTTGCTTGTCAGCGTGTTTGTTTGCTTATATGCCTTTCCTGCTATTCCAGTTAAACTTTTATCACACTTTATTCACCACGGTACCTGTTCGTCCTTAAATTAAGCCTGAAAGCAAAGAAAAAAAAATTAAAGCTTACAGCACCTGGTATTCCCAGGCGGTCTCCCATCCAAGTACTAACCAGGCCCGACCCTGCTTAGCTTCCGAGATCAGACGAGATCGAGCGTTCTCAGAGTGGTATGGCCGTAATCGAGATATGTGCTTCGAAATTGGCCATTTGTTTTTGTTGTCATCATGTTTGTTTGCTCATATGCCTTTCCTGCTATTCCAGATCAACTTTTATCACACTTTATTCACCACGGTAAATGTTCATCCTTAAATTAAGCCTGAAAGCAAAGAAAAAAAAGTTAAAGCTTACAGCACCTGGTATTCCCAGGCGGTCTCCCATCCAAGTACTAACCAGGCACGACCCTGCTTAGCTTCCGAGATCAGACGAGATCGAGCGTTCTCAGAGTGGTATGGCCGTAAGCAAGATTCGCACCTCGAAATTGCCCATTTATTTTTGCTTGTCAGCGTGTTTGTTTGCTTATATGCCTTTCCTGCTATTCCAGTTCAACTTTTATCACACTTTATCCACAACGGTAAATGTTTGTCCTTAAATTAAGCATGAAAGCAAAGAAAAAAAAATTAAAGCTTACAGCACCTGGTATTCCCAGGCGGTCTCCCATCCAAGTACTAACCAGGCCCGACCCTGCTTAGCTTCCGAGATCAGACGAGATCGAGCGTTCTCAGAGTGGTATGGCCGTAAGCGAGATACGTGCTTCGAAATTGCCCATTTATTTTTGCTTCTCAGTGTGTTTGTTTGCTTATATGCCTTTCCTGCTATTTCAGTTCAACTTTTATCACACTTTATCCACAACGGTAAATGTTCGTCCTTAAATTAAGCATTAAAGCAAAGAAAAAAAATTCAAGCTTACAGCACCTGGTATTCCCAGGCGGTCTCCCATCCAAGTACTAACCAGGCCCGACCCTGCTTAGCTTCCGAGATCAGACGAGATCGAGCGTTCTCAGAGTGGTATGGCCGTAAGCAAGATTCGCACCTCGAAATTGCCCATTTATTTTTGCTTGTCAGCGTGTTTGTTTGCTTATATGCCTTTCCTGCTATTCCAGTTCAACTTTTATCACACTTTATCCACAACGGTAAATGTTTGTCCTTAAATTAAGCATGAAAGCAAAGAAAAAAAAATTAAAGCTTACAGCACCTGGTATTCCCAGGCGGTCTCCCATCCAAGTACTGACCAGGCCCGACCCTGCTTAGCTTCCGAGATCAGACGAGATCGAGCGTTCTCAGAGTGGTATGGCCGTAAGCAAGATTCGCGCTTCAAAATTGCCCATTTATTTTTGCTTGTCAGCATGTTTGTTTGCTCATATGTCTTTCCTGCTATTCCAGTTCAACTTTTATCACACTTTATCCACAACGGTAAATGTTCGTCCTTAAATTAAGCCTGAAAGCAAAGAAAAAAAAATTAAAGCTTACAGCACCTGGTATTCCCAGGCGGTCTCCCATCCAAGTACTAACCAGGCCCGACCCTGCTTAGCTTCCGAGATCAGACGAGATCGAGCGTTCTCAGAGTGGTATGGCCGTAAGCGAGATTTGTGCTTCGAAATTGCCAATTTATTTTTGCTTGTCAGCGTGTTTGTTTGCTTATATGCCTTTCCTGCTATTCCAGTTAAACTTTTATCACACTTTATTCACCACGGTACCTGTTCGTCCTTAAATTAAGCCTGAAAGCAAAGAAAAAAAAATTAAAGCTTACAGCACCTGGTATTCCCAGGCGGTCTCCCATCCAAGTACTGACCAGGCCCGACCCTGCTTAGCTTCCGAGATCAGACGAGATCGAGCGTTCTCAGAGTGGTATGGCCGTAAGCGAGATTCGCGCTTCAAAATTGCCCATTTATTTTTGCTTGTCAGCATGTTTGTTTGCTCATATGTCTTTCCTGCTATTCCAGTTCAACTTTTATCACACTTTATCCACAACGGTAAATGTTCGTCCTTAAATTAAGCCTGAAAGCAAAGAAAAAAAAATTAAAGCTTACAGCACCTGGTATTCCCAGGCGGTCTCCCATCCAAGTACTAACCAGGCCCGACCCTGCTTAGCTTCCGAGATCAGACGAGATCGAGCGTTCTCAGATTGGTATGGCCGTAAGCGAGATTCATGCTTTGAAATTGCCCATTTATTTTAGTTGTCAGCGTGTTTGTTTACTCATATGCCTTTCCTGCTATTTCAGTTCAACTTTTATCACACTTTATCCACAACGGTAAATGTTCGTCCTTAAATTAAGTATAAAAAGCAAAGAAAAAAAAAATTTAAGCTTACAGCACCTGGTATTCCCAGGCGGTCTCCCATCCAAGTACTAACCAGGCCCGACCCTGCTTAGCTTCCGAGATCAGACGAGATCGAGCGTTCTCAGAGTGGTATGGCCGTAAGCGAGATTCGCACCTCGAAATTGCCCATTTATTTTTGCTTGTCAGCGTGTTTGTTTGCTTATATGCCTTTCCTGCTATTCCAGTTTAACTTTTATCACACTTTATCCACAACGGTAAATGTTCGTCCTTAAATTAAGTATGAAAGCAAAGAAAAAAAAAATTAAAGCTTACAGCACCTGGTATTCCCAGGCGGTCTCCCATCCAAGTACTAACCAGGCCCGACCCTGCTTAGCTTCCGAGATCAGACGAGATCGAGCGTTCTCAGAGTGGTATGGCCGTAAGCGAGATTTGCGCTTCGAAATTGCCAATTTATTTTTGATTGTCAGCGTGTTTGTTTGCTTATATGCCTTTCCTGCTATTCCAGTTAAACTTTTATCACACTTTATTCCTTTCACCTTAGAAATATTTCTAAGCTAAGAAATATGTTATCTATATCTGATGCAGAGAAGCTCGTCCATGCGTTTATGACCTCTAGAATAGACTACTGTAATGCATTACTAGGTGGATGTCCTGCATCATTAATAAACAAGCTTCAGTTAGTTCAGAATGCCGCAGCAAGAGTTCTTACTAGGTCAAGAAAATACGATCATATAACCCCAATCTTATCGTCCCTACATTGGCTTCCTATTAAGTTTCGAATAGACTACAAACTACTGCTACTCACTTATAAAGCACTAAATGGTTTGGCTCCCATGTATCTATCCAGTCTCTTAACACGCTACAATCCGTCACGCTCCCTGAGATCTCAAAACTCTGGGCTTCTAGTAGTTCCTAGAATAGCAAAGTCCACTAAAGGCGGTAGAGCATTTTCACATTTAGCTCCTAAACTCTGGAATAGTCTTCCTGACAGTGTTCGGGGTTCAGATACACTCTCCCAGTTTAAGTGTAGATTAAAAACATATCTTTTTAGCAAAGCCTACACATAACACACATCACACACATCACATCACAACCTTGTGCTCCAGAACATCTGATCACATGCACATTATCAACTTGTGCTGTTAATATCATGAACAGCAGCTACGCTAATTCCTCTCCACTGCTTCTCTTTCTCTCCCCATCCCGAGGCTTCCTGAGGTTTGGCCAGCTCCAGTCACGTCCCACCTCGTGAAGATTATGGACCTATGGATGATCATGGAGAAGTAGATGCCGAGTGTTTAAAGGCCCTGGCATGGAGAAGCTGATGCTGGATCTATGATGATCACAAATTGTTCTGTATTGTTGGAAGATTTATGACCAAACTTTTGATGTCACCCATATGAGGATGGGTTCCCCTTTGAGTCTGGTTCCTCTCAAGGTTTCTTCCTCATATCATCTAAGGGAGTTTTTCCTTGCCACTGTCGCCACGGCTGCTCATCAGGGACAAACGCACACCATTCACCTTCACTGTTGTTTTCTGTAAAGCTGCTTTGAGACAATGTCTGTTGTGAAAAGCGCTATACAAATAAACTTGACTTGACTTTATTCACCACGGTACCTGGTCGTCCTTAAATTAAGCCTGAAAGCAAAGAAAAAAAAATTAAAGCTTACAGCACCTGGTATTCCCAGGCGGTCTCCCATCCAAGTACTAACCAGGCCCGACCCTGCTTAGCTTCCGAGATCAGACGAGATCGAGCGTTCTCAGAGTGGTATGGCCGTAATCGAGATATGTGCTTCGAAATTGGCCATTTGTTTTTGTTGTCATCATGTTTGTTTGCTCATATGCCTTTCCTGCTATTCCAGATCAACTTTTATCACACTTTATTCACCACGGTAAATGTTCATCCTTAAATTAAGCCTGAAAGCAAAGAAAAAAAAGTTAAAGCTTACAGCACCTGGTATTCCCAGGCGGTCTCCCATCCAAGTACTAACCAGGCCCGACCCTGCTTAGCTTCCGAGATCAGACGAGATCGAGCGTTCTCAGAGTGGTATTGGCGTAAACGAGATTCGCACCTCGAAATTGCCCATTTATTTTTGCTTGTCAGCGTGTTTGTTTGCTTATATGCCTTTCCTGCTATTCCAGTTCAACTTTTATCACACTTTATCCACAACGGTAAATGTTCGTCCTTAAATTAAGTATGAAAGCAAAGAAAAAAAAAATTAAAGCTTACAGCACCTGGTATTCCCAGGCGGTCTCCCATCCAAGTACTAACCAGGCCCGACCCTGCTTAGCTTCCGAGATCAGACGAGATCGAGCGTTCTCAGAGTGGTATGGCCGTAAGCGAGATTTGTGCTTCGAAATTGCCAATTTATTTTTGCTTGTCAGCGTGTTTGTTTGCTTATATGCCTTTCCTGCTATTCCAGTTAAACTTTTATCACACTTTATTCACCACGGTACCTGTTCGTCCTTAAATTAAGCCTGAAAGCAAAGAAAAAAAAATTAAAGCTTACAGCACCTGGTATTCCCAGGCGGTCTCCCATCCAAGTACTAACCAGGCCCGACCCTGCTTAGCTTCCGAGATCAGACGAGATCGAGCGTTCTCAGAGTGGTATGGCCGTAAGCAAGATTCGCACCTCGAAATTGCCCATTTATTTTTGCTTGTCAGCGTGTTTGTTTGCTTATATGCCTTTCCTGCTATTCCAGTTCAACTTTTATCACACTTTATCCACAACGGTAAATGTTCGTCTTTAAATTAAGTATGAAAGCAAAGAAAAAAAAAATTAAAGCTTACAGCACCTGGTATTCCCAGGCGGTCTCCCATCCAAGTACTAACCAGGCCCGACCCTGCTTAGCTTCCGAGATCAGACGAGATCGAGCGTTCTCAGAGTGGTATGGCCGTAAGCGAGATTTGTGCTTCGAAATTGCCAATTTATTTTTGCTTGTCAGCGTGTTTGTTTGCTTATATGCCTTTCCTGCTATTCCAGTTAAACTTTTATCACACTTTATTCACCACGGTACCTGTTCGTCCTTAAATTAAGCCTGAAAGCAAAGAAAAAAAAATTAAAGCTTACAGCACCTGGTATTCCCAGGCGGTCTCCCATCCAAGTACTAACCAGGCCCGACCCTGCTTAGCTTCCGAGATCAGACGAGATCGAGCGTTCTCAGAGTGGTATGGCCGTAATCGAGATATGTGCTTCGAAATTGGCCATTTGTTTTTGTTGTCATCATGTTTGTTTGCTCATATGCCTTTCCTGCTATTCCAGATCAACTTTTATCACACTTTATTCACCACGGTAAATGTTCATCCTTAAATTAAGCCTGAAAGCAAAGAAAAAAAAGTTAAAGCTTACAGCACCTGGTATTCCCAGGCGGTCTCCCATCCAAGTACTAACCAGGCACGACCCTGCTTAGCTTCCGAGATCAGACGAGATCGAGCGTTCTCAGAGTGGTATGGCCGTAAGCAAGATTCGCACCTCGAAATTGCCCATTTATTTTTGCTTGTCAGCGTGTTTGTTTGCTTATATGCCTTTCCTGCTATTCCAGTTCAACTTTTATCACACTTTATCCACAACGGTAAATGTTTGTCCTTAAATTAAGCATGAAAGCAAAGAAAAAAAAATTAAAGCTTACAGCACCTGGTATTCCCAGGCGGTCTCCCATCCAAGTACTAACCAGGCCCGACCCTGCTTAGCTTCCGAGATCAGACGAGATCGAGCGTTCTCAGAGTGGTATGGCCGTAAGCGAGATACGTGCTTCGAAATTGCCCATTTATTTTTGCTTCTCAGTGTGTTTGTTTGCTTATATGCCTTTCCTGCTATTTCAGTTCAACTTTTATCACACTTTATCCACAACGGTAAATGTTCGTCCTTAAATTAAGCATTAAAGCAAAGAAAAAAAATTCAAGCTTACAGCACCTGGTATTCCCAGGCGGTCTCCCATCCAAGTACTAACCAGGCCCGACCCTGCTTAGCTTCCGAGATCAGACGAGATCGAGCGTTCTCAGAGTGGTATGGCCGTAAGCAAGATTCGCACCTCGAAATTGCCCATTTATTTTTGCTTGTCAGCGTGTTTGTTTGCTTATATGCCTTTCCTGCTATTCCAGTTCAACTTTTATCACACTTTATCCACAACGGTAAATGTTTGTCCTTAAATTAAGCATGAAAGCAAAGAAAAAAAAATTAAAGCTTACAGCACCTGGTATTCCCAGGCGGTCTCCCATCCAAGTACTGACCAGGCCCGACCCTGCTTAGCTTCCGAGATCAGACGAGATCGAGCGTTCTCAGAGTGGTATGGCCGTAAGCGAGATTCGCGCTTTAAACTTGCCCATTTATTTTTGCTTGTCAGCATGTTTGTTTGCTCATATGTCTTTCCTGCTATTCCAGTTCAACTTTTATCACACTTTATCCACAACGGTAATTGTTCGTCCTTAAATTAAGCCTGAAAGCAAAGAAAAAAAAATTAAAGCTTACAGCACCTGGTATTCCCAGGCGGTCTCCCATCCAAGTACTAACCAGGCCCGACCCTGCTTAGCTTCCGAGATCAGACGAGATCGAGCGTTCTCAGAGTGGTATGGCCGTAAGCAAGATTCGCACCTCGAAATTGCCCATTTATTTTTGCTTGTCAGCGTGTTTGTTTGCTTATATGCCTTTCCTGCTATTCCAGTTAAACTTTTATCACACTTTATTCACCACGGTACCTGTTCGTCCTTAAATTAAGCCTGAAAGCAAAGAAAAAAAAATTAAAGCTTACAGCACCTGGTATTCCCAGGCGGTCTACCATCCAAGTACTAACCAGGCCCGACCCTGCTTAGCTTCCGAGATCAGACGAGATCGAGCGTTCTCAGAGTGGTATGGCCGTAATCGAGATATGTGCTTCGAAATTGGCCATTTGTTTTTGTTGTCATCATGTTTGTTTGCTCATATGCCTTTCCTGCTATTCCAGATCAACTTTTATCACACTTTATTCACCACGGTAAATGTTCATCCTTAAATTAAGCCTGAAAGCAAAGAAAAAAAAGTTAAAGCTTACAGCACCTGGTATTCCCAGGCGGTCTCCCATCCAAGTACTAACCAGGCCCGACCCTGCTTAGCTTCCGAGATCAGACGAGATCGAGCGTTCTCAGAGTGGTATGGCCGTAAGCAAGATTCGCGCCTCGAAATTGCCCATTTATTTTTGCTTGTCAGCGTGTTTGTTTGCTTATATGCCTTTCCTGCTATTCCAGTTCAACTTTTATCACACTTTATCCACAACGGTAAATGTTTGTCCTTAAATTAAGCATGAAAGCAAAGAAAAAAAAATTAAAGCTTACAGCACCTGGTATTCCCAGGCGGTCTCCCATCCAAGTACTAACCAGGCCCGACCCTGCTTAGCTTCCGAGATCAGACGAGATCGAGCGTTCTCAGAGTGGTATGGCCGTAATCGAGATATGTGCTTCGAAATTGGCCATTTGTTTTTGTTGTCATCATGTTTGTTTGCTCATATGCCTTTCCTGCTATTCCAGATCAACTTTTATCACACTTTATTCACCACGGTAAATGTTCATCCTTAAATTAAGCCTGAAAGCAAAGAAAAAAAAGTTAAAGCTTACAGCACCTGGTATTCCCAGGCGGTCTCCCATCCAAGTACTAACCAGGCCCGACCCTGCTTAGCTTCCGAGATCAGACGAGATCGAGCGTTCTCAGAGTGGTATGGCCGTAAGCAAGATTCGCACCTCGAAATTGCCCATTTATTTTTGCTTGTCAGCGTGTTTGTTTGCTTATATGCCTTTCCTGCTATTCCAGTTCAACTTTTATCACACTTTATCCACAACGGTAAATGTTTGTCCTTAAATTAAGCATGAAAGCAAAGAAAAAAAAATTAAAGCTTACAGCACCTGGTATTCCCAGGCGGTCTCCCATCCAAGTACTAACCAGGCCCGACCCTGCTTAGCTTCCGAGATCAGACGAGATCGAGCGTTCTCAGAGTGGTATGGCCGTAAGCGAGATACGTGCTTCGAAATTGCCCATTTATTTTTGCTTCTCAGTGTGTTTGTTTGCTTATATGCCTTTCCTGCTATTTCAGTTCAACTTTTATCACACTTTATCCACAACGGTAAATGTTCGTCCTTAAATTAAGCATTAAAGCAAAGAAAAAAAATTCAAGCTTACAGCACCTGGTATTCCCAGGCGGTCTCCCATCCAAGTACTAACCAGGCCCGACCCTGCTTAGCTTCCGAGATCAGACGAGATCGAGCGTTCTCAGAGTGGTATGGCCGTAAGCAAGATTCGCACCTCGAAATTGCCCATTTATTTTTGCTTGTCAGCGTGTTTGTTTGCTTATATGCCTTTCCTGCTATTCCAGTTCAACTTTTATCACACTTTATCCACAACGGTAAATGTTTGTCCTTAAATTAAGCATGAAAGCAAAGAAAAAAAAATTAAAGCTTACAGCACCTGGTATTCCCAGGCGGTCTCCCATCCAAGTACTAACCAGGCCCGACCCTGCTTAGCTTCCGAGATCAGACGAGATCGAGCGTTCTCAGAGTGGTATGGCCGTAAGCGAGATACGTGCTTCGAAATTGCCCATTTATTTTTGCTTCTCAGTGTGTTTGTTTGCTTATATGCCTTTCCTGCTATTTCAGTTCAACTTTTATCACACTTTATCCACAACGGTAAATGTTCGTCCTTAAATTAAGTATGAAAGCAAAGAAAAAAAAAATTAAAGCTTACAGCACCTGGTATTCCCAGGCGGTCTCCCATCCAAGTACTAACCAGGCCCGACCCTGCTTAGCTTCCGAGATCAGACGAGATCGAGCGTTCTCAGAGTGGTATGGCCGTAAGCGAGATTTGTACCTCGAAATTGCCCATTTATTTTTGCTTGTCAGCGTGTTTGTTTGCTTATATGCCTTTCCTGCTATTCCAGTTAAACTTTTATCACACTTTATCCACAACGGTAAATGTTTGTCCTTAAATTAAGCATGAAAGCAAAGAAAAAAAAATTAAAGCTTACAGCACCTGGTATTCCCAGGCGGTCTCCCATCCAAGTACTGACCAGGCCCGACCCTGCTTAGCTTCCGAGATCAGACGAGATCGAGCGTTCTCAGAGTGGTATGGCCGTAAGCGAGATTCGCGCTTCAAAATTGCCCATTTATTTTTGCTTGTCAGCATGTTTGTTTGCTCATATGTCTTTCCTGCTATTCCAGTTCAACTTTTATCACACTTTATCCACAACGGTAAATGTTCGTCCTTAAATTAAGCCTGAAAGCAAAGAAAAAAAAATTAAAGCTTACAGCACCTGGTATTCCCAGGCGGTCTCCCATCCAAGTACTAACCAGGCCCGACCCTGCTTAGCTTCCGAGATCAGACGAGATCGAGCGTTCTCAGATTGGTATGGCCGTAAGCGAGATTCATGCTTTGAAATTGCCCATTTATTTTAGTTGTCAGCGTGTTTGTTTACTCATATGCCTTTCCTGCTATTTCAGTTCAACTTTTATCACACTTTATCCACAACGGTAAATGTTCGTCCTTAAATTAAGTATAAAAAGCAAAGAAAAAAAAAATTTAAGCTTACAGCACCTGGTATTCCCAGGCGGTCTCCCATCCAAGTACTAACCAGGCCCGACCCTGCTTAGCTTCCGAGATCAGACGAGATCGAGCGTTCTCAGAGTGGTATGGCCGTAAGCGAGATTCGCACCTCGAAATTGCCCATTTATTTTTGCTTGTCAGCGTGTTTGTTTGCTTATATGCCTTTCCTGCTATTCCAGTTTAACTTTTATCACACTTTATCCACAACGGTAAATGTTCGTCCTTAAATTAAGTATGAAAGCAAAGAAAAAAAAAATTAAAGCTTACAGCACCTGGTATTCCCAGGCGGTCTCCCATCCAAGTACTAACCAGGCCCGACCCTGCTTAGCTTCCGAGATCAGACGAGATCGAGCGTTCTCAGAGTGGTATGGCCGTAAGCGAGATTTGCGCTTCGAAATTGCCAATTTATTTTTGATTGTCAGCGTGTTTGTTTGCTTATATGCCTTTCCTGCTATTCCAGTTAAACTTTTATCACACTTTATTCCTTTCACCTTAGAAATATTTCTAAGCTAAGAAATATGTTATCTATATCTGATGCAGAGAAGCTCGTCCATGCGTTTATGACCTCTAGAATAGACTACTGTAATGCATTACTAGGTGGATGTCCTGCATCATTAATAAACAAGCTTCAGTTAGTTCAGAATGCCGCAGCAAGAGTTCTTACTAGGTCAAGAAAATACGATCATATAACCCCAATCTTATCGTCCCTACATTGGCTTCCTATTAAGTTTCGAATAGACTACAAACTACTGCTACTCACTTATAAAGCACTAAATGGTTTGGCTCCCATGTATCTATCCAGTCTCTTAACACGCTACAATCCGTCACGCTCCCTGAGATCTCAAAACTCTGGGCTTCTAGTAGTTCCTAGAATAGCAAAGTCCACTAAAGGCGGTAGAGCATTTTCACATTTAGCTCCTAAACTCTGGAATAGTCTTCCTGACAGTGTTCGGGGTTCAGATACACTCTCCCAGTTTAAGTGTAGATTAAAAACATATCTTTTTAGCAAAGCCTACACATAACACACATCACACACATCACATCACAACCTTGTGCTCCAGAACATCTGATCACATGCACATTATCAACTTGTGCTGTTAATATCATGAACAGCAGCTACGCTAATTCCTCTCCACTGCTTCTCTTTCTCTCCCCATCCCGAGGCTTCCTGAGGTTTGGCCAGCTCCAGTCACGTCCCACCTCGTGAAGATTATGGACCTATGGATGATCATGGAGAAGTAGATGCCGAGTGTTTAAAGGCCCTGGCATGGAGAAGCTGATGCTGGATCTATGATGATCACAAATTGTTCTGTATTGTTGGAAGATTTATGACCAAACTTTTGATGTCACCCATATGAGGATGGGTTCCCCTTTGAGTCTGGTTCCTCTCAAGGTTTCTTCCTCATATCATCTAAGGGAGTTTTTCCTTGCCACTGTCGCCACGGCTGCTCATCAGGGACAAACGCACACCATTCACCTTCACTGTTGTTTTCTGTAAAGCTGCTTTGAGACAATGTCTGTTGTGAAAAGCGCTATACAAATAAACTTGACTTGACTTTATTCACCACGGTACCTGGTCGTCCTTAAATTAAGCCTGAAAGCAAAGAAAAAAAAATTAAAGCTTACAGCACCTGGTATTCCCAGGCGGTCTCCCATCCAAGTACTAACCAGGCCCGACCCTGCTTAGCTTCCGAGATCAGACGAGATCGAGCGTTCTCAGAGTGGTATGGCCGTAATCGAGATATGTGCTTCGAAATTGGCCATTTGTTTTTGTTGTCATCATGTTTGTTTGCTCATATGCCTTTCCTGCTATTCCAGATCAACTTTTATCACACTTTATTCACCACGGTAAATGTTCATCCTTAAATTAAGCCTGAAAGCAAAGAAAAAAAAGTTAAAGCTTACAGCACCTGGTATTCCCAGGCGGTCTCCCATCCAAGTACTAACCAGGCCCGACCCTGCTTAGCTTCCGAGATCAGACGAGATCGAGCGTTCTCAGAGTGGTATTGGCGTAAACGAGATTCGCACCTCGAAATTGCCCATTTATTTTTGCTTGTCAGCGTGTTTGTTTGCTTATATGCCTTTCCTGCTATTCCAGTTCAACTTTTATCACACTTTATCCACAACGGTAAATGTTCGTCCTTAAATTAAGTATGAAAGCAAAGAAAAAAAAAATTAAAGCTTACAGCACCTGGTATTCCCAGGCGGTCTCCCATCCAAGTACTAACCAGGCCCGACCCTGCTTAGCTTCCGAGATCAGACGAGATCGAGCGTTCTCAGAGTGGTATGGCCGTAAGCGAGATTTGTGCTTCGAAATTGCCAATTTATTTTTGCTTGTCAGCGTGTTTGTTTGCTTATATGCCTTTCCTGCTATTCCAGTTAAACTTTTATCACACTTTATTCACCACGGTACCTGTTCGTCCTTAAATTAAGCCTGAAAGCAAAGAAAAAAAAATTAAAGCTTACAGCACCTGGTATTCCCAGGCGGTCTCCCATCCAAGTACTAACCAGGCCCGACCCTGCTTAGCTTCCGAGATCAGACGAGATCGAGCGTTCTCAGAGTGGTATGGCCGTAAGCAAGATTCGCACCTCGAAATTGCCCATTTATTTTTGCTTGTCAGCGTGTTTGTTTGCTTATATGCCTTTCCTGCTATTCCAGTTCAACTTTTATCACACTTTATCCACAACGGTAAATGTTCGTCCTTAAATTAAGTATGAAAGCAAAGAAAAAAAAAATTAAAGCTTACAGCACCTGGTATTCCCAGGCGGTCTCCCATCCAAGTACTAACCAGGCCCGACCCTGCTTAGCTTCCGAGATCAGACGAGATCGAGCGTTCTCAGAGTGGTATGGCCGTAAGCGAGATTTGTGCTTCGAAATTGCCAATTTATTTTTGCTTGTCAGCGTGTTTGTTTGCTTATATGCCTTTCCTGCTATTCCAGTTAAACTTTTATCACACTTTATTCACCACGGTACCTGTTCGTCCTTAAATTAAGCCTGAAAGCAAAGAAAAAAAAATTAAAGCTTACAGCACCTGGTATTCCCAGGCGGTCTCCCATCCAAGTACTAACCAGGCCCGACCCTGCTTAGCTTCCGAGATCAGACGAGATCGAGCGTTCTCAGAGTGGTATGGCCGTAATCGAGATATGTGCTTCGAAATTGGCCATTTGTTTTTGTTGTCATCATGTTTGTTTGCTCATATGCCTTTCCTGCTATTCCAGATCAACTTTTATCACACTTTATTCACCACGGTAAATGTTCATCCTTAAATTAAGCCTGAAAGCAAAGAAAAAAAAGTTAAAGCTTACAGCACCTGGTATTCCCAGGCGGTCTCCCATCCAAGTACTAACCAGGCACGACCCTGCTTAGCTTCCGAGATCAGACGAGATCGAGCGTTCTCAGAGTGGTATGGCCGTAAGCAAGATTCGCACCTCGAAATTGCCCATTTATTTTTGCTTGTCAGCGTGTTTGTTTGCTTATATGCCTTTCCTGCTATTCCAGTTCAACTTTTATCACACTTTATCCACAACGGTAAATGTTTGTCCTTAAATTAAGCATGAAAGCAAAGAAAAAAAAATTAAAGCTTACAGCACCTGGTATTCCCAGGCGGTCTCCCATCCAAGTACTAACCAGGCCCGACCCTGCTTAGCTTCCGAGATCAGACGAGATCGAGCGTTCTCAGAGTGGTATGGCCGTAAGCGAGATACGTGCTTCGAAATTGCCCATTTATTTTTGCTTCTCAGTGTGTTTGTTTGCTTATATGCCTTTCCTGCTATTTCAGTTCAACTTTTATCACACTTTATCCACAACGGTAAATGTTCGTCCTTAAATTAAGCATTAAAGCAAAGAAAAAAAATTCAAGCTTACAGCACCTGGTATTCCCAGGCGGTCTCCCATCCAAGTACTAACCAGGCCCGACCCTGCTTAGCTTCCGAGATCAGACGAGATCGAGCGTTCTCAGAGTGGTATGGCCGTAAGCAAGATTCGCACCTCGAAATTGCCCATTTATTTTTGCTTGTCAGCGTGTTTGTTTGCTTATATGCCTTTCCTGCTATTCCAGTTCAACTTTTATCACACTTTATCCACAACGGTAAATGTTTGTCCTTAAATTAAGCATGAAAGCAAAGAAAAAAAAATTAAAGCTTACAGCACCTGGTATTCCCAGGCGGTCTCCCATCCAAGTACTGACCAGGCCCGACCCTGCTTAGCTTCCGAGATCAGACGAGATCGAGCGTTCTCAGAGTGGTATGGCCGTAAGCGAGATTCGCGCTTTAAACTTGCCCATTTATTTTTGCTTGTCAGCATGTTTGTTTGCTCATATGTCTTTCCTGCTATTCCAGTTCAACTTTTATCACACTTTATCCACAACGGTAATTGTTCGTCCTTAAATTAAGCCTGAAAGCAAAGAAAAAAAAATTAAAGCTTACAGCACCTGGTATTCCCAGGCGGTCTCCCATCCAAGTACTAACCAGGCCCGACCCTGCTTAGCTTCCGAGATCAGACGAGATCGAGCGTTCTCAGAGTGGTATGGCCGTAAGCAAGATTCGCACCTCGAAATTGCCCATTTATTTTTGCTTGTCAGCGTGTTTGTTTGCTTATATGCCTTTCCTGCTATTCCAGTTCAACTTTTATCACACTTTATCCACAACGGTAAATGTTCGTCCTTAAATTAAGTATGAAAGCAAAGAAAAAAAAAATTAAAGCTTACAGCACCTGGTATTCCCAGGCGGTCTCCCATCCAAGTACTAACCAGGCCCGACCCTGCTTAGCTTCCGAGATCAGACGAGATCGAGCGTTCTCAGAGTGGTATGGCCGTAAGCGAGATTTGTGCTTCGAAATTGCCAATTTATTTTTGCTTGTCAGCGTGTTTGTTTGCTTATATGCCTTTCCTGCTATTCCAGTTAAACTTTTATCACACTTTATTCACCACGGTACCTGTTCGTCCTTAAATTAAGCCTGAAAGCAAAGAAAAAAAAATTAAAGCTTACAGCACCTGGTATTCCCAGGCGGTCTACCATCCAAGTACTAACCAGGCCCGACCCTGCTTAGCTTCCGAGATCAGACGAGATCGAGCGTTCTCAGAGTGGTATGGCCGTAATCGAGATATGTGCTTCGAAATTGGCCATTTGTTTTTGTTGTCATCATGTTTGTTTGCTCATATGCCTTTCCTGCTATTCCAGATCAACTTTTATCACACTTTATTCACCACGGTAAATGTTCATCCTTAAATTAAGCCTGAAAGCAAAGAAAAAAAAGTTAAAGCTTACAGCACCTGGTATTCCCAGGCGGTCTCCCATCCAAGTACTAACCAGGCCCGACCCTGCTTAGCTTCCGAGATCAGACGAGATCGAGCGTTCTCAGAGTGGTATGGCCGTAAGCAAGATTCGCGCCTCGAAATTGCCCATTTATTTTTGCTTGTCAGCGTGTTTGTTTGCTTATATGCCTTTCCTGCTATTCCAGTTCAACTTTTATCACACTTTATCCACAACGGTAAATGTTTGTCCTTAAATTAAGCATGAAAGCAAAGAAAAAAAAATTAAAGCTTACAGCACCTGGTATTCCCAGGCGGTCTCCCATCCAAGTACTAACCAGGCCCGACCCTGCTTAGCTTCCGAGATCAGACGAGATCGAGCGTTCTCAGAGTGGTATGGCCGTAATCGAGATATGTGCTTCGAAATTGGCCATTTGTTTTTGTTGTCATCATGTTTGTTTGCTCATATGCCTTTCCTGCTATTCCAGATCAACTTTTATCACACTTTATTCACCACGGTAAATGTTCATCCTTAAATTAAGCCTGAAAGCAAAGAAAAAAAAGTTAAAGCTTACAGCACCTGGTATTCCCAGGCGGTCTCCCATCCAAGTACTAACCAGGCCCGACCCTGCTTAGCTTCCGAGATCAGACGAGATCGAGCGTTCTCAGAGTGGTATGGCCGTAAGCAAGATTCGCACCTCGAAATTGCCCATTTATTTTTGCTTGTCAGCGTGTTTGTTTGCTTATATGCCTTTCCTGCTATTCCAGTTCAACTTTTATCACACTTTATCCACAACGGTAAATGTTTGTCCTTAAATTAAGCATGAAAGCAAAGAAAAAAAAATTAAAGCTTACAGCACCTGGTATTCCCAGGCGGTCTCCCATCCAAGTACTAACCAGGCCCGACCCTGCTTAGCTTCCGAGATCAGACGAGATCGAGCGTTCTCAGAGTGGTATGGCCGTAAGCGAGATACGTGCTTCGAAATTGCCCATTTATTTTTGCTTCTCAGTGTGTTTGTTTGCTTATATGCCTTTCCTGCTATTTCAGTTCAACTTTTATCACACTTTATCCACAACGGTAAATGTTCGTCCTTAAATTAAGCATTAAAGCAAAGAAAAAAAATTCAAGCTTACAGCACCTGGTATTCCCAGGCGGTCTCCCATCCAAGTACTAACCAGGCCCGACCCTGCTTAGCTTCCGAGATCAGACGAGATCGAGCGTTCTCAGAGTGGTATGGCCGTAAGCAAGATTCGCACCTCGAAATTGCCCATTTATTTTTGCTTGTCAGCGTGTTTGTTTGCTTATATGCCTTTCCTGCTATTCCAGTTCAACTTTTATCACACTTTATCCACAACGGTAAATGTTTGTCCTTAAATTAAGCATGAAAGCAAAGAAAAAAAAATTAAAGCTTACAGCACCTGGTATTCCCAGGCGGTCTCCCATCCAAGTACTAACCAGGCCCGACCCTGCTTAGCTTCCGAGATCAGACGAGATCGAGCGTTCTCAGAGTGGTATGGCCGTAAGCGAGATACGTGCTTCGAAATTGCCCATTTATTTTTGCTTCTCAGTGTGTTTGTTTGCTTATATGCCTTTCCTGCTATTTCAGTTCAACTTTTATCACACTTTATCCACAACGGTAAATGTTCGTCCTTAAATTAAGTATGAAAGCAAAGAAAAAAAAAATTAAAGCTTACAGCACCTGGTATTCCCAGGCGGTCTCCCATCCAAGTACTAACCAGGCCCGACCCTGCTTAGCTTCCGAGATCAGACGAGATCGAGCGTTCTCAGAGTGGTATGGCCGTAAGCGAGATTTGTACCTCGAAATTGCCCATTTATTTTTGCTTGTCAGCGTGTTTGTTTGCTTATATGCCTTTCCTGCTATTCCAGTTAAACTTTTATCACACTTTATCCACAACGGTAAATGTTTGTCCTTAAATTAAGCATGAAAGCAAAGAAAAAAAAATTAAAGCTTACAGCACCTGGTATTCCCAGGCGGTCTCCCATCCAAGTACTGACCAGGCCCGACCCTGCTTAGCTTCCGAGATCAGACGAGATCGAGCGTTCTCAGAGTGGTATGGCCGTAAGCGAGATTCGCGCTTCAAAATTGCCCATTTATTTTTGCTTGTCAGCATGTTTGTTTGCTCATATGTCTTTCCTGCTATTCCAGTTCAACTTTTATCACACTTTATCCACAACGGTAAATGTTCGTCCTTAAATTAAGCCTGAAAGCAAAGAAAAAAAAATTAAAGCTTACAGCACCTGGTATTCCCAGGCGGTCTCCCATCCAAGTACTAACCAGGCCCGACCCTGCTTAGCTTCCGAGATCAGACGAGATCGAGCGTTCTCAGATTGGTATGGCCGTAAGCGAGATTCATGCTTTGAAATTGCCCATTTATTTTAGTTGTCAGCGTGTTTGTTTACTCATATGCCTTTCCTGCTATTTCAGTTCAACTTTTATCACACTTTATCCACAACGGTAAATGTTCGTCCTTAAATTAAGTATAAAAAGCAAAGAAAAAAAAAATTTAAGCTTACAGCACCTGGTATTCCCAGGCGGTCTCCCATCCAAGTACTAACCAGGCCCGACCCTGCTTAGCTTCCGAGATCAGACGAGATCGAGCGTTCTCAGAGTGGTATGGCCGTAAGCGAGATTCGCACCTCGAAATTGCCCATTTATTTTTGCTTGTCAGCGTGTTTGTTTGCTTATATGCCTTTCCTGCTATTCCAGTTTAACTTTTATCACACTTTATCCACAACGGTAAATGTTCGTCCTTAAATTAAGTATGAAAGCAAAGAAAAAAAAAATTAAAGCTTACAGCACCTGGTATTCCCAGGCGGTCTCCCATCCAAGTACTAACCAGGCCCGACCCTGCTTAGCTTCCGAGATCAGACGAGATCGAGCGTTCTCAGAGTGGTATGGCCGTAAGCGAGATTTGCGCTTCGAAATTGCCAATTTATTTTTGATTGTCAGCGTGTTTGTTTGCTTATATGCCTTTCCTGCTATTCCAGTTAAACTTTTATCACACTTTATTCCTTTCACCTTAGAAATATTTCTAAGCTAAGAAATATGTTATCTATATCTGATGCAGAGAAGCTCGTCCATGCGTTTATGACCTCTAGAATAGACTACTGTAATGCATTACTAGGTGGATGTCCTGCATCATTAATAAACAAGCTTCAGTTAGTTCAGAATGCCGCAGCAAGAGTTCTTACTAGGTCAAGAAAATACGATCATATAACCCCAATCTTATCGTCCCTACATTGGCTTCCTATTAAGTTTCGAATAGACTACAAACTACTGCTACTCACTTATAAAGCACTAAATGGTTTGGCTCCCATGTATCTATCCAGTCTCTTAACACGCTACAATCCGTCACGCTCCCTGAGATCTCAAAACTCTGGGCTTCTAGTAGTTCCTAGAATAGCAAAGTCCACTAAAGGCGGTAGAGCATTTTCACATTTAGCTCCTAAACTCTGGAATAGTCTTCCTGACAGTGTTCGGGGTTCAGATACACTCTCCCAGTTTAAGTGTAGATTAAAAACATATCTTTTTAGCAAAGCCTACACATAACACACATCACACACATCACATCACAACCTTGTGCTCCAGAACATCTGATCACATGCACATTATCAACTTGTGCTGTTAATATCATGAACAGCAGCTACGCTAATTCCTCTCCACTGCTTCTCTTTCTCTCCCCATCCCGAGGCTTCCTGAGGTTTGGCCAGCTCCAGTCACGTCCCACCTCGTGAAGATTATGGACCTATGGATGATCATGGAGAAGTAGATGCCGAGTGTTTAAAGGCCCTGGCATGGAGAAGCTGATGCTGGATCTATGATGATCACAAATTGTTCTGTATTGTTGGAAGATTTATGACCAAACTTTTGATGTCACCCATATGAGGATGGGTTCCCCTTTGAGTCTGGTTCCTCTCAAGGTTTCTTCCTCATATCATCTAAGGGAGTTTTTCCTTGCCACTGTCGCCACGGCTGCTCATCAGGGACAAACGCACACCATTCACCTTCACTGTTGTTTTCTGTAAAGCTGCTTTGAGACAATGTCTGTTGTGAAAAGCGCTATACAAATAAACTTGACTTGACTTTATTCACCACGGTACCTGGTCGTCCTTAAATTAAGCCTGAAAGCAAAGAAAAAAAAATTAAAGCTTACAGCACCTGGTATTCCCAGGCGGTCTCCCATCCAAGTACTAACCAGGCCCGACCCTGCTTAGCTTCCGAGATCAGACGAGATCGAGCGTTCTCAGAGTGGTATGGCCGTAATCGAGATATGTGCTTCGAAATTGGCCATTTGTTTTTGTTGTCATCATGTTTGTTTGCTCATATGCCTTTCCTGCTATTCCAGATCAACTTTTATCACACTTTATTCACCACGGTAAATGTTCATCCTTAAATTAAGCCTGAAAGCAAAGAAAAAAAAGTTAAAGCTTACAGCACCTGGTATTCCCAGGCGGTCTCCCATCCAAGTACTAACCAGGCCCGACCCTGCTTAGCTTCCGAGATCAGACGAGATCGAGCGTTCTCAGAGTGGTATTGGCGTAAACGAGATTCGCACCTCGAAATTGCCCATTTATTTTTGCTTGTCAGCGTGTTTGTTTGCTTATATGCCTTTCCTGCTATTCCAGTTCAACTTTTATCACACTTTATCCACAACGGTAAATGTTCGTCCTTAAATTAAGTATGAAAGCAAAGAAAAAAAAAATTAAAGCTTACAGCACCTGGTATTCCCAGGCGGTCTCCCATCCAAGTACTAACCAGGCCCGACCCTGCTTAGCTTCCGAGATCAGACGAGATCGAGCGTTCTCAGAGTGGTATGGCCGTAAGCGAGATTTGTGCTTCGAAATTGCCAATTTATTTTTGCTTGTCAGCGTGTTTGTTTGCTTATATGCCTTTCCTGCTATTCCAGTTAAACTTTTATCACACTTTATTCACCACGGTACCTGTTCGTCCTTAAATTAAGCCTGAAAGCAAAGAAAAAAAAATTAAAGCTTACAGCACCTGGTATTCCCAGGCGGTCTCCCATCCAAGTACTAACCAGGCCCGACCCTGCTTAGCTTCCGAGATCAGACGAGATCGAGCGTTCTCAGAGTGGTATGGCCGTAAGCAAGATTCGCACCTCGAAATTGCCCATTTATTTTTGCTTGTCAGCGTGTTTGTTTGCTTATATGCCTTTCCTGCTATTCCAGTTCAACTTTTATCACACTTTATCCACAACGGTAAATGTTCATCCTTAAATTAAGTATGAAAGCAAAGAAAAAAAAAATTAAAGCTTACAGCACCTGGTATTCCCAGGCGGTCTCCCATCCAAGTACTAACCAGGCCCGACCCTGCTTAGCTTCCGAGATCAGACGAGATCGAGCGTTCTCAGAGTGGTATGGCCGTAAGCGAGATTTGTGCTTCGAAATTGCCAATTTATTTTTGCTTGTCAGCGTGTTTGTTTGCTTATATGCCTTTCCTGCTATTCCAGTTAAACTTTTATCACACTTTATTCACCACGGTACCTGTTCGTCCTTAAATTAAGCCTGAAAGCAAAGAAAAAAAAATTAAAGCTTACAGCACCTGGTATTCCCAGGCGGTCTCCCATCCAAGTACTAACCAGGCCCGACCCTGCTTAGCTTCCGAGATCAGACGAGATCGAGCGTTCTCAGAGTGGTATGGCCGTAATCGAGATATGTGCTTCGAAATTGGCCATTTGTTTTTGTTGTCATCATGTTTGTTTGCTCATATGCCTTTCCTGCTATTCCAGATCAACTTTTATCACACTTTATTCACCACGGTAAATGTTCATCCTTAAATTAAGCCTGAAAGCAAAGAAAAAAAAGTTAAAGCTTACAGCACCTGGTATTCCCAGGCGGTCTCCCATCCAAGTACTAACCAGGCCCGACCCTGCTTAGCTTCCGAGATCAGACGAGATCGAGCGTTCTCAGAGTGGTATGGCCGTAAGCAAGATTCGCACCTCGAAATTGCCCATTTATTTTTGCTTGTCAGCGTGTTTGTTTGCTTATATGCCTTTCCTGCTATTCCAGTTCAACTTTTATCACACTTTATCCACAACGGTAAATGTTTGTCCTTAAATTAAGCATGAAAGCAAAGAAAAAAAAATTAAAGCTTACAGCACCTGGTATTCCCAGGCGGTCTCCCATCCAAGTACTAACCAGGCCCGACCCTGCTTAGCTTCCGAGATCAGACGAGATCGAGCGTTCTCAGAGTGGTATGGCCGTAAGCGAGATACGTGCTTCGAAATTGCCCATTTATTTTTGCTTCTCAGTGTGTTTGTTTGCTTATATGCCTTTCCTGCTATTTCAGTTCAACTTTTATCACACTTTATCCACAACGGTAAATGTTCGTCCTTAAATTAAGCATTAAAGCAAAGAAAAAAAATTCAAGCTTACAGCACCTGGTATTCCCAGGCGGTCTCCCATCCAAGTACTAACCAGGCCCGACCCTGCTTAGCTTCCGAGATCAGACGAGATCGAGCGTTCTCAGAGTGGTATGGCCGTAAGCAAGATTCGCACCTCGAAATTGCCCATTTATTTTTGCTTGTCAGCGTGTTTGTTTGCTTATATGCCTTTCCTGCTATTCCAGTTCAACTTTTATCACACTTTATCCACAACGGTAAATGTTTGTCCTTAAATTAAGCATGAAAGCAAAGAAAAAAAAATTAAAGCTTACAGCACCTGGTATTCCCAGGCGGTCTCCCATCCAAGTACTGACCAGGCCCGACCCTGCTTAGCTTCCGAGATCAGACGAGATCGAGCGTTCTCAGAGTGGTATGGCCGTAAGCGAGATTCGCGCTTTAAACTTGCCCATTTATTTTTGCTTGTCAGCATGTTTGTTTGCTCATATGTCTTTCCTGCTATTCCAGTTCAACTTTTATCACACTTTATCCACAACGGTAATTGTTCGTCCTTAAATTAAGCCTGAAAGCAAAGAAAAAAAAATTAAAGCTTACAGCACCTGGTATTCCCAGGCGGTCTCCCATCCAAGTACTAACCAGGCCCGACCCTGCTTAGCTTCCGAGATCAGACGAGATCGAGCGTTCTCAGAGTGGTATGGCCGTAAGCAAGATTCGCACCTCGAAATTGCCCATTTATTTTTGCTTGTCAGCGTGTTTGTTTGCTTATATGCCTTTCCTGCTATTCCAGTTCAACTTTTATCACACTTTATCCACAACGGTAAATGTTCGTCCTTAAATTAAGTATGAAAGCAAAGAAAAAAAAAATTAAAGCTTACAGCACCTGGTATTCCCAGGCGGTCTCCCATCCAAGTACTAACCAGGCCCGACCCTGCTTAGCTTCCGAGATCAGACGAGATCGAGCGTTCTCAGAGTGGTATGGCCGTAAGCGAGATTTGTGCTTCGAAATTGCCAATTTATTTTTGCTTGTCAGCGTGTTTGTTTGCTTATATGCCTTTCCTGCTATTCCAGTTAAACTTTTATCACACTTTATTCACCACGGTACCTGTTCATCCTTAAATTAAGCCTGAAAGCAAAGAAAAAAAAGTTAAAGCTTACAGCACCTGGTATTCCCAGGCGGTCTCCCATCCAAGTACTAACCAGGCCCGACCCTGCTTAGCTTCCGAGATCAGACGAGATCGAGCGTTCTCAGAGTGGTATGGCCGTAATCGAGATATGTGCTTCGAAATTGGCCATTTGTTTTTGTTGTCAGCGTGTTTGTTTGCTTATATGCCTTTCCTGCTATTCCAGTTCAACTTTTATCACACTTTATCCACAACGGTAAATGTTTGTCCTTAAATTAAGCATGAAAGCAAAGAAAAAAAAATTAAAGCTTACAGCACCTGGTATTCCCAGGCGGTCTCCCATCCAAGTACTAACCAGGCCCGACCCTGCTTAGCTTCCGAGATCAGACGAGATCGAGCGTTCTCAGAGTGGTATGGCCGTAAGCGAGATACGTGCTTCGAAATTGCCCATTTATTTTTGCTTCTCAGTGTGTTTGTTTGCTTATATGCCTTTCCTGCTATTTCAGTTCAACTTTTATCACACTTTATCCACAACGGTAAATGTTCGTCCTTAAATTAAGCATTAAAGCAAAGAAAAAAAATTCAAGCTTACAGCACCTGGTATTCCCAGGCGGTCTCCCATCCAAGTACTAACCAGGCCCGACCCTGCTTAGCTTCCGAGATCAGACGAGATCGAGCGTTCTCAGAGTGGTATGGCCGTAAGCGAGATTCGCACCTCGAAATTGCCCATTTATTTTTGCTTGTCAGCGTGTTTGTTTGCTTATATGCCTTTCCTGCTATTCCAGTTCAACTTTTATCACACTTTATCCACAACGGTAAATGTTTGTCCTTAAATTAAGCATGAAAGCAAAGAAAAAAAAATTAAAGCTTACAGCACCTGGTATTCCCAGGCGGTCTCCCATCCAAGTACTAACCAGGCCCGACCCTGCTTAGCTTCCGAGATCAGACGAGATCGAGCGTTCTCAGAGTGGTATGGCCGTAAGCGAGATACGTGCTTCGAAATTGCCCATTTATTTTTGCTTCTCAGTGTGTTTGTTTGCTTATATGCCTTTCCTGCTATTTCAGTTCAACTTTTATCACACTTTATCCACAACGGTAAATGTTCGTCCTTAAATTAAGCATTAAAGCAAAGAAAAAAAATTCAAGCTTACAGCACCTGGTATTCCCAGGCGGTCTCCCATCCAAGTACTAAGCAGGCCCGACCCTGCTTAGCTTCCGAGATCAGACGAGATCGAGCGTTCTCAGAGTGGTATGGCCGTAAGCAAGATTCGCACCTCGAAATTGCCCATTTATTTTTGCTTGTCAGCGTGTTTGTTTGCTTATATGCCTTTCCTGCTATTCCAGTTCAACTTTTATCACACTTTATCCACAACGGTAAATGTTTGTCCTTAAATTAAGCATGAAAGCAAAGAAAAAAAAATTAAAGCTTACAGCACCTGGTATTCCCAGGCGGTCTCCCATCCAAGTACTGACCAGGCCCGACCCTGCTTAGCTTCCGAGATCAGACGAGATCGAGCGTTCTCAGAGTGGTATGGCCGTAAGCGAGATTCGCGCTTTAAACTTGCCCATTTATTTTTGCTTGTCAGCATGTTTGTTTGCTCAGATGTCTTTCCTGCTATTCCAGTTCAACTTTTATCACACTTTATCCACAACGGTAATTGTTCGTCCTTAAATTAAGCCTGAAAGCAAAGAAAAAAAAATTAAAGCTTACAGCACCTGGTATTCCCAGGCGGTCTCCCATCCAAGTACTAACCAGGCCCGACGCTGCTTAGCTTCCGAGATCAGACGAGATCGAGCGTTCTCAGAGTGGTATGGCCGTAAGCGAGATTCGCGCTTTAAACTTGCCCATTTATTTTTGCTTGTCAGCATGTTTGTTTGCTCATATGTCTTTCCTGCTATTCCAGTTCAACTTTTATCACACTTTATCCACAACGGTAATTGTTCGTCCTTAAATTAAGCCTGAAAGCAAAGAAAAAAAAATTAAAGCTTACAGCACCTGGTATTCCCAGGCGGTCTCCCATCCAAGTACTAACCAGGCCCGACCCTGCTTAGCTTCCGAGATCAGACGAGATCGAGCGTTCTCAGAGTGGTATGGCCGTAAGCAAGATTCGCACCTCGAAATTGCCCATTTATTTTTGCTTGTCAGCGTGTTTGTTTGCTTATATGCCTTTCCTGCTATTCCAGTTCAACTTTTATCACACTTTATCCACAACGGTAAATGTTCGTCCTTAAATTAAGTATGAAAGCAAAGAAAAAAAAAATTAAAGCTTACAGCACCTGGTATTCCCAGGCGGTCTCCCATCCAAGTACTAACCAGGCCCGACCCTGCTTAGCTTCCGAGATCAGACGAGATCGAGCGTTCTCAGAGTGGTATGGCCGTAAGCGAGATTTGTGCTTCGAAATTGCCAATTTATTTTTGCTTGTCAGCGTGTTTGTTTGCTTATATGCCTTTCCTGCTATTCCAGTTAAACTTTTATCACACTTTATTCACCACGGTACCTGTTCATCCTTAAATTAAGCCTGAAAGCAAAGAAAAAAAAGTTAAAGCTTACAGCACCTGGTATTCCCAGGCGGTCTCCCATCCAAGTACTAACCAGGCCCGACCCTGCTTAGCTTCCGAGATCAGACGAGATCGAGCGTTCTCAGAGTGGTATGGCCGTAATCGAGATATGTGCTTCGAAATTGGCCATTTGTTTTTGTTGTCAGCGTGTTTGTTTGCTTATATGCCTTTCCTGCTATTCCAGTTCAACTTTTATCACACTTTATCCACAACGGTAAATGTTTGTCCTTAAATTAAGCATGAAAGCAAAGAAAAAAAAATTAAAGCTTACAGCACCTGGTATTCCCAGGCGGTCTCCCATCCAAGTACTAACCAGGCCCGACCCTGCTTAGCTTCCGAGATCAGACGAGATCGAGCGTTCTCAGAGTGGTATGGCCGTAAGCGAGATACGTGCTTCGAAATTGCCCATTTATTTTTGCTTCTCAGTGTGTTTGTTTGCTTATATGCCTTTCCTGCTATTTCAGTTCAACTTTTATCACACTTTATCCACAACGGTAAATGTTCGTCCTTAAATTAAGCATTAAAGCAAAGAAAAAAAATTCAAGCTTACAGCACCTGGTATTCCCAGGCGGTCTCCCATCCAAGTACTAACCAGGCCCGACCCTGCTTAGCTTCCGAGATCAGACGAGATCGAGCGTTCTCAGAGTGGTATGGCCGTAAGCGAGATTCGCACCTCGAAATTGCCCATTTATTTTTGCTTGTCAGCGTGTTTGTTTGCTTATATGCCTTTCCTGCTATTCCAGTTCAACTTTTATCACACTTTATCCACAACGGTAAATGTTTGTCCTTAAATTAAGCATGAAAGCAAAGAAAAAAAAATTAAAGCTTACAGCACCTGGTATTCCCAGGCGGTCTCCCATCCAAGTACTAACCAGGCCCGACCCTGCTTAGCTTCCGAGATCAGACGAGATCGAGCGTTCTCAGAGTGGTATGGCCGTAAGCGAGATACGTGCTTCGAAATTGCCCATTTATTTTTGCTTCTCAGTGTGTTTGTTTGCTTATATGCCTTTCCTGCTATTTCAGTTCAACTTTTATCACACTTTATCCACAACGGTAAATGTTCGTCCTTAAATTAAGCATTAAAGCAAAGAAAAAAAATTCAAGCTTACAGCACCTGGTATTCCCAGGCGGTCTCCCATCCAAGTACTAAGCAGGCCCGACCCTGCTTAGCTTCCGAGATCAGACGAGATCGAGCGTTCTCAGAGTGGTATGGCCGTAAGCAAGATTCGCACCTCGAAATTGCCCATTTATTTTTGCTTGTCAGCGTGTTTGTTTGCTTATATGCCTTTCCTGCTATTCCAGTTCAACTTTTATCACACTTTATCCACAACGGTAAATGTTTGTCCTTAAATTAAGCATGAAAGCAAAGAAAAAAAAATTAAAGCTTACAGCACCTGGTATTCCCAGGCGGTCTCCCATCCAAGTACTGACCAGGCCCGACCCTGCTTAGCTTCCGAGATCAGACGAGATCGAGCGTTCTCAGAGTGGTATGGCCGTAAGCGAGATTCGCGCTTTAAACTTGCCCATTTATTTTTGCTTGTCAGCATGTTTGTTTGCTCAGATGTCTTTCCTGCTATTCCAGTTCAACTTTTATCACACTTTATCCACAACGGTAATTGTTCGTCCTTAAATTAAGCCTGAAAGCAAAGAAAAAAAAATTAAAGCTTACAGCACCTGGTATTCCCAGGCGGTCTCCCATCCAAGTACTAACCAGGCCCGACCCTGCTTAGCTTCCGAGATCAGACGAGATCGAGCGTTCTCAGAGTGGTATGGCCGTAAGCAAGATTCGCACCTCGAAATTGCCCATTTATTTTTGCTTGTCAGCGTGTTTGTTTGCTTATATGCCTTTCCTGCTATTCCAGTTCAACTTTTATCACACTTTATCCACAACGGTAAATGTTCGTCCTTAAATTAAGTATGAAAGCAAAGAAAAAAAAAATTAAAGCTTACAGCACCTGGTATTCCCAGGCGGTCTCCCATCCAAGTACTGACCAGGCCCGACCCTGCTTAGCTTCCGAGATCAGACGAGATCGAGCGTTCTCAGAGTGGTATGGCCGTAAGCGAGATTCGCGCTTCAAAATTGCCCATTTATTTTTGCTTGTCAGCATGTTTGTTTGCTCATATGTCTTTCCTGCTATTCCAGTTCAACTTTTATCACACTTTATCCACAACGGTAAATGTTCGTCCTTAAATTAAGCCTGAAAGCAAAGAAAAAAAAATTAAAGCTTACAGCACCTGGTATTCCCAGGCGGTCTCCCATCCAAGTACTAACCAGGCCCGACCCTGCTTAGCTTCCGAGATCAGACGAGATCGAGCGTTCTCAGATTGGTATGGCCGTAAGCGAGATTCATGCTTTGAAATTGCCCATTTATTTTAGTTGTCAGCGTGTTTGTTTACTCATATGCCTTTCCTGCTATTTCAGTTCAACTTTTATCACACTTTATCCACAACGGTAAATGTTCGTCCTTAAATTAAGTATAAAAAGCAAAGAAAAAAAAAATTTAAGCTTACAGCACCTGGTATTCCCAGGCGGTCTCCCATCCAAGTACTAACCAGGCCCGACCCTGCTTAGCTTCCGAGATCAGACGAGATCGAGCGTTCTCAGAGTGGTATGGCCGTAAGCGAGATTCGCACCTCGAAATTGCCCATTTATTTTTGCTTGTCAGCGTGTTTGTTTGCTTATATGCCTTTCCTGCTATTCCAGTTTAACTTTTATCACACTTTATCCACAACGGTAAATGTTCGTCCTTAAATTAAGTATGAAAGCAAAGAAAAAAAAAATTAAAGCTTACAGCACCTGGTATTCCCAGGCGGTCTCCCATCCAAGTACTAACCAGGCCCGACCCTGCTTAGCTTCCGAGATCAGACGAGATCGAGCGTTCTCAGAGTGGTATGGCCGTAAGCGAGATTTGCGCTTCGAAATTGCCAATTTATTTTTGATTGTCAGCGTGTTTGTTTGCTTATATGCCTTTCCTGCTATTCCAGTTAAACTTTTATCACACTTTATTCCTTTCACCTTAGAAATATTTCTAAGCTAAGAAATATGTTATCTATATCTGATGCAGAGAAGCTCGTCCATGCGTTTATGACCTCTAGAATAGACTACTGTAATGCATTACTAGGTGGATGTCCTGCATCATTAATAAACAAGCTTCAGTTAGTTCAGAATGCCGCAGCAAGAGTTCTTACTAGGTCAAGAAAATACGATCATATAACCCCAATCTTATCGTCCCTACATTGGCTTCCTATTAAGTTTCGAATAGACTACAAACTACTGCTACTCACTTATAAAGCACTAAATGGTTTGGCTCCCATGTATCTATCCAGTCTCTTAACACGCTACAATCCGTCACGCTCCCTGAGATCTCAAAACTCTGGGCTTCTAGTAGTTCCTAGAATAGCAAAGTCCACTAAAGGCGGTAGAGCATTTTCACATTTAGCTCCTAAACTCTGGAATAGTCTTCCTGACAGTGTTCGGGGTTCAGATACACTCTCCCAGTTTAAGTGTAGATTAAAAACATATCTTTTTAGCAAAGCCTACACATAACACACATCACACACATCACATCACAACCTTGTGCTCCAGAACATCTGATCACATGCACATTATCAACTTGTGCTGTTAATATCATGAACAGCAGCTACGCTAATTCCTCTCCACTGCTTCTCTTTCTCTCCCCATCCCGAGGCTTCCTGAGGTTTGGCCAGCTCCAGTCACGTCCCACCTCGTGAAGATTATGGACCTATGGATGATCATGGAGAAGTAGATGCCGAGTGTTTAAAGGCCCTGGCATGGAGAAGCTGATGCTGGATCTATGATGATCACAAATTGTTCTGTATTGTTGGAAGATTTATGACCAAACTTTTGATGTCACCCATATGAGGATGGGTTCCCCTTTGAGTCTGGTTCCTCTCAAGGTTTCTTCCTCATATCATCTAAGGGAGTTTTTCCTTGCCACTGTCGCCACGGCTGCTCATCAGGGACAAACGCACACCATTCACCTTCACTGTTGTTTTCTGTAAAGCTGCTTTGAGACAATGTCTGTTGTGAAAAGCGCTATACAAATAAACTTGACTTGACTTTATTCACCACGGTACCTGGTCGTCCTTAAATTAAGCCTGAAAGCAAAGAAAAAAAAATTAAAGCTTACAGCACCTGGTATTCCCAGGCGGTCTCCCATCCAAGTACTAACCAGGCCCGACCCTGCTTAGCTTCCGAGATCAGACGAGATCGAGCGTTCTCAGAGTGGTATGGCCGTAATCGAGATATGTGCTTCGAAATTGGCCATTTGTTTTTGTTGTCATCATGTTTGTTTGCTCATATGCCTTTCCTGCTATTCCAGATCAACTTTTATCACACTTTATTCACCACGGTAAATGTTCATCCTTAAATTAAGCCTGAAAGCAAAGAAAAAAAAGTTAAAGCTTACAGCACCTGGTATTCCCAGGCGGTCTCCCATCCAAGTACTAACCAGGCCCGACCCTGCTTAGCTTCCGAGATCAGACGAGATCGAGCGTTCTCAGAGTGGTATTGGCGTAAACGAGATTCGCACCTCGAAATTGCCCATTTATTTTTGCTTGTCAGCGTGTTTGTTTGCTTATATGCCTTTCCTGCTATTCCAGTTCAACTTTTATCACACTTTATCCACAACGGTAAATGTTCGTCCTTAAATTAAGTATGAAAGCAAAGAAAAAAAAAATTAAAGCTTACAGCACCTGGTATTCCCAGGCGGTCTCCCATCCAAGTACTAACCAGGCCCGACCCTGCTTAGCTTCCGAGATCAGACGAGATCGAGCGTTCTCAGAGTGGTATGGCCGTAAGCGAGATTTGTGCTTCGAAATTGCCAATTTATTTTTGCTTGTCAGCGTGTTTGTTTGCTTATATGCCTTTCCTGCTATTCCAGTTAAACTTTTATCACACTTTATTCACCACGGTACCTGTTCGTCCTTAAATTAAGCCTGAAAGCAAAGAAAAAAAAATTAAAGCTTACAGCACCTGGTATTCCCAGGCGGTCTCCCATCCAAGTACTAACCAGGCCCGACCCTGCTTAGCTTCCGAGATCAGACGAGATCGAGCGTTCTCAGAGTGGTATGGCCGTAAGCAAGATTCGCACCTCGAAATTGCCCATTTATTTTTGCTTGTCAGCGTGTTTGTTTGCTTATATGCCTTTCCTGCTATTCCAGTTCAACTTTTATCACACTTTATCCACAACGGTAAATGTTCGTCTTTAAATTAAGTATGAAAGCAAAGAAAAAAAAAATTAAAGCTTACAGCACCTGGTATTCCCAGGCGGTCTCCCATCCAAGTACTAACCAGGCCCGACCCTGCTTAGCTTCCGAGATCAGACGAGATCGAGCGTTCTCAGAGTGGTATGGCCGTAAGCGAGATTTGTGCTTCGAAATTGCCAATTTATTTTTGCTTGTCAGCGTGTTTGTTTGCTTATATGCCTTTCCTGCTATTCCAGTTAAACTTTTATCACACTTTATTCACCACGGTACCTGTTCGTCCTTAAATTAAGCCTGAAAGCAAAGAAAAAAAAATTAAAGCTTACAGCACCTGGTATTCCCAGGCGGTCTCCCATCCAAGTACTAACCAGGCCCGACCCTGCTTAGCTTCCGAGATCAGACGAGATCGAGCGTTCTCAGAGTGGTATGGCCGTAATCGAGATATGTGCTTCGAAATTGGCCATTTGTTTTTGTTGTCATCATGTTTGTTTGCTCATATGCCTTTCCTGCTATTCCAGATCAACTTTTATCACACTTTATTCACCACGGTAAATGTTCATCCTTAAATTAAGCCTGAAAGCAAAGAAAAAAAAGTTAAAGCTTACAGCACCTGGTATTCCCAGGCGGTCTCCCATCCAAGTACTAACCAGGCCCGACCCTGCTTAGCTTCCGAGATCAGACGAGATCGAGCGTTCTCAGAGTGGTATGGCCGTAAGCAAGATTCGCACCTCGAAATTGCCCATTTATTTTTGCTTGTCAGCGTGTTTGTTTGCTTATATGCCTTTCCTGCTATTCCAGTTCAACTTTTATCACACTTTATCCACAACGGTAAATGTTTGTCCTTAAATTAAGCATGAAAGCAAAGAAAAAAAAATTAAAGCTTACAGCACCTGGTATTCCCAGGCGGTCTCCCATCCAAGTACTAACCAGGCCCGACCCTGCTTAGCTTCCGAGATCAGACGAGATCGAGCGTTCTCAGAGTGGTATGGCCGTAAGCGAGATACGTGCTTCGAAATTGCCCATTTATTTTTGCTTCTCAGTGTGTTTGTTTGCTTATATGCCTTTCCTGCTATTTCAGTTCAACTTTTATCACACTTTATCCACAACGGTAAATGTTCGTCCTTAAATTAAGCATTAAAGCAAAGAAAAAAAATTCAAGCTTACAGCACCTGGTATTCCCAGGCGGTCTCCCATCCAAGTACTAACCAGGCCCGACCCTGCTTAGCTTCCGAGATCAGACGAGATCGAGCGTTCTCAGAGTGGTATGGCCGTAAGCAAGATTCGCACCTCGAAATTGCCCATTTATTTTTGCTTGTCAGCGTGTTTGTTTGCTTATATGCCTTTCCTGCTATTCCAGTTCAACTTTTATCACACTTTATCCACAACGGTAAATGTTTGTCCTTAAATTAAGCATGAAAGCAAAGAAAAAAAAATTAAAGCTTACAGCACCTGGTATTCCCAGGCGGTCTCCCATCCAAGTACTGACCAGGCCCGACCCTGCTTAGCTTCCGAGATCAGACGAGATCGAGCGTTCTCAGAGTGGTATGGCCGTAAGCGAGATTCGCGCTTTAAACTTGCCCATTTATTTTTGCTTGTCAGCATGTTTGTTTGCTCATATGTCTTTCCTGCTATTCCAGTTCAACTTTTATCACACTTTATCCACAACGGTAATTGTTCGTCCTTAAATTAAGCCTGAAAGCAAAGAAAAAAAAATTAAAGCTTACAGCACCTGGTATTCCCAGGCGGTCTCCCATCCAAGTACTAACCAGGCCCGACCCTGCTTAGCTTCCGAGATCAGACGAGATCGAGCGTTCTCAGAGTGGTATGGCCGTAAGCAAGATTCGCACCTCGAAATTGCCCATTTATTTTTGCTTGTCAGCGTGTTTGTTTGCTTATATGCCTTTCCTGCTATTCCAGTTCAACTTTTATCACACTTTATCCACAACGGTAAATGTTCGTCCTTAAATTAAGTATGAAAGCAAAGAAAAAAAAAATTAAAGCTTACAGCACCTGGTATTCCCAGGCGGTCTCCCATCCAAGTACTAACCAGGCCCGACCCTGCTTAGCTTCCGAGATCAGACGAGATCGAGCGTTCTCAGAGTGGTATGGCCGTAAGCGAGATTTGTGCTTCGAAATTGCCAATTTATTTTTGCTTGTCAGCGTGTTTGTTTGCTTATATGCCTTTCCTGCTATTCCAGTTAAACTTTTATCACACTTTATTCACCACGGTACCTGTTCATCCTTAAATTAAGCCTGAAAGCAAAGAAAAAAAAGTTAAAGCTTACAGCACCTGGTATTCCCAGGCGGTCTCCCATCCAAGTACTAACCAGGCCCGACCCTGCTTAGCTTCCGAGATCAGACGAGATCGAGCGTTCTCAGAGTGGTATGGCCGTAATCGAGATATGTGCTTCGAAATTGGCCATTTGTTTTTGTTGTCAGCGTGTTTGTTTGCTTATATGCCTTTCCTGCTATTCCAGTTCAACTTTTATCACACTTTATCCACAACGGTAAATGTTTGTCCTTAAATTAAGCATGAAAGCAAAGAAAAAAAAATTCAAGCTTACAGCACCTGGTATTCCCAGGCGGTCTCCCATCCAAGTACTAACCAGGCCCGACCCTGCTTAGCTTCCGAGATCAGACGAGATCGAGCGTTCTCAGAGTGGTATGGCCGTAAGCGAGATACGTGCTTCGAAATTGCCCATTTATTTTTGCTTCTCAGTGTGTTTGTTTGCTTATATGCCTTTCCTGCTATTTCAGTTCAACTTTTATCACACTTTATCCACAACGGTAAATGTTCGTCCTTAAATTAAGCATTAAAGCAAAGAAAAAAAATTCAAGCTTACAGCACCTGGTATTCCCAGGCGGTCTCCCATCCAAGTACTAACCAGGCCCGACCCTGCTTAGCTTCCGAGATCAGACGAGATCGAGCGTTCTCAGAGTGGTATGGCCGTAAGCGAGATTCGCACCTCGAAATTGCCCATTTATTTTTGCTTGTCAGCGTGTTTGTTTGCTTATATGCCTTTCCTGCTATTCCAGTTCAACTTTTATCACACTTTATCCACAACGGTAAATGTTTGTCCTTAAATTAAGCATGAAAGCAAAGAAAAAAAAATTAAAGCTTACAGCACCTGGTATTCCCAGGCGGTCTCCCATCCAAGTACTAACCAGGCCCGACCCTGCTTAGCTTCCGAGATCAGACGAGATCGAGCGTTCTCAGAGTGGTATGGCCGTAAGCGAGATACGTGCTTCGAAATTGCCCATTTATTTTTGCTTCTCAGTGTGTTTGTTTGCTTATATGCCTTTCCTGCTATTTCAGTTCAACTTTTATCACACTTTATCCACAACGGTAAATGTTCGTCCTTAAATTAAGCATTAAAGCAAAGAAAAAAAATTCAAGCTTACAGCACCTGGTATTCCCAGGCGGTCTCCCATCCAAGTACTAAGCAGGCCCGACCCTGCTTAGCTTCCGAGATCAGACGAGATCGAGCGTTCTCAGAGTGGTATGGCCGTAAGCAAGATTCGCACCTCGAAATTGCCCATTTATTTTTGCTTGTCAGCGTGTTTGTTTGCTTATATGCCTTTCCTGCTATTCCAGTTCAACTTTTATCACACTTTATCCACAACGGTAAATGTTTGTCCTTAAATTAAGCATGAAAGCAAAGAAAAAAAAATTAAAGCTTACAGCACCTGGTATTCCCAGGCGGTCTCCCATCCAAGTACTGACCAGGCCCGACCCTGCTTAGCTTCCGAGATCAGACGAGATCGAGCGTTCTCAGAGTGGTATGGCCGTAAGCGAGATTCGCGCTTTAAACTTGCCCATTTATTTTTGCTTGTCAGCATGTTTGTTTGCTCAGATGTCTTTCCTGCTATTCCAGTTCAACTTTTATCACACTTTATCCACAACGGTAATTGTTCGTCCTTAAATTAAGCCTGAAAGCAAAGAAAAAAAAATTAAAGCTTACAGCACCTGGTATTCCCAGGCGGTCTCCCATCCAAGTACTAACCAGGCCCGACCCTGCTTAGCTTCCGAGATCAGACGAGATCGAGCGTTCTCAGAGTGGTATGGCCGTAAGCAAGATTCGCACCTCGAAATTGCCCATTTATTTTTGCTTGTCAGCGTGTTTGTTTGCTTATATGCCTTTCCTGCTATTCCAGTTCAACTTTTATCACACTTTATCCACAACGGTAAATGTTCGTCCTTAAATTAAGTATGAAAGCAAAGAAAAAAAAAATTAAAGCTTACAGCACCTGGTATTCCCAGGCGGTCTCCCATCCAAGTACTGACCAGGCCCGACCCTGCTTAGCTTCCGAGATCAGACGAGATCGAGCGTTCTCAGAGTGGTATGGCCGTAAGCGAGATTCGCGCTTCAAAATTGCCCATTTATTTTTGCTTGTCAGCATGTTTGTTTGCTCATATGTCTTTCCTGCTATTCCAGTTCAACTTTTATCACACTTTATCCACAACGGTAAATGTTCGTCCTTAAATTAAGCCTGAAAGCAAAGAAAAAAAAATTAAAGCTTACAGCACCTGGTATTCCCAGGCGGTCTCCCATCCAAGTACTAACCAGGCCCGACCCTGCTTAGCTTCCGAGATCAGACGAGATCGAGCGTTCTCAGATTGGTATGGCCGTAAGCGAGATTCATGCTTTGAAATTGCCCATTTATTTTAGTTGTCAGCGTGTTTGTTTACTCATATGCCTTTCCTGCTATTTCAGTTCAACTTTTATCACACTTTATCCACAACGGTAAATGTTCGTCCTTAAATTAAGTATAAAAAGCAAAGAAAAAAAAAATTTAAGCTTACAGCACCTGGTATTCCCAGGCGGTCTCCCATCCAAGTACTAACCAGGCCCGACCCTGCTTAGCTTCCGAGATCAGACGAGATCGAGCGTTCTCAGAGTGGTATGGCCGTAAGCGAGATTCGCACCTCGAAATTGCCCATTTATTTTTGCTTGTCAGCGTGTTTGTTTGCTTATATGCCTTTCCTGCTATTCCAGTTTAACTTTTATCACACTTTATCCACAACGGTAAATGTTCGTCCTTAAATTAAGTATGAAAGCAAAGAAAAAAAAAATTAAAGCTTACAGCACCTGGTATTCCCAGGCGGTCTCCCATCCAAGTACTAACCAGGCCCGACCCTGCTTAGCTTCCGAGATCAGACGAGATCGAGCGTTCTCAGAGTGGTATGGCCGTAAGCGAGATTTGCGCTTCGAAATTGCCAATTTATTTTTGATTGTCAGCGTGTTTGTTTGCTTATATGCCTTTCCTGCTATTCCAGTTAAACTTTTATCACACTTTATTCCTTTCACCTTAGAAATATTTCTAAGCTAAGAAATATGTTATCTATATCTGATGCAGAGAAGCTCGTCCATGCGTTTATGACCTCTAGAATAGACTACTGTAATGCATTACTAGGTGGATGTCCTGCATCATTAATAAACAAGCTTCAGTTAGTTCAGAATGCCGCAGCAAGAGTTCTTACTAGGTCAAGAAAATACGATCATATAACCCCAATCTTATCGTCCCTACATTGGCTTCCTATTAAGTTTCGAATAGACTACAAACTACTGCTACTCACTTATAAAGCACTAAATGGTTTGGCTCCCATGTATCTATCCAGTCTCTTAACACGCTACAATCCGTCACGCTCCCTGAGATCTCAAAACTCTGGGCTTCTAGTAGTTCCTAGAATAGCAAAGTCCACTAAAGGCGGTAGAGCATTTTCACATTTAGCTCCTAAACTCTGGAATAGTCTTCCTGACAGTGTTCGGGGTTCAGATACACTCTCCCAGTTTAAGTGTAGATTAAAAACATATCTTTTTAGCAAAGCCTACACATAACACACATCACACACATCACATCACAACCTTGTGCTCCAGAACATCTGATCACATGCACATTATCAACTTGTGCTGTTAATATCATGAACAGCAGCTACGCTAATTCCTCTCCACTGCTTCTCTTTCTCTCCCCATCCCGAGGCTTCCTGAGGTTTGGCCAGCTCCAGTCACGTCCCACCTCGTGAAGATTATGGACCTATGGATGATCATGGAGAAGTAGATGCCGAGTGTTTAAAGGCCCTGGCATGGAGAAGCTGATGCTGGATCTATGATGATCACAAATTGTTCTGTATTGTTGGAAGATTTATGACCAAACTTTTGATGTCACCCATATGAGGATGGGTTCCCCTTTGAGTCTGGTTCCTCTCAAGGTTTCTTCCTCATATCATCTAAGGGAGTTTTTCCTTGCCACTGTCGCCACGGCTGCTCATCAGGGACAAACGCACACCATTCACCTTCACTGTTGTTTTCTGTAAAGCTGCTTTGAGACAATGTCTGTTGTGAAAAGCGCTATACAAATAAACTTGACTTGACTTTATTCACCACGGTACCTGTTCGTCCTTAAATTAAGCCTGAAAGCAAAGAAAAAAAAATTAAAGCTTACAGCACCTGGTATTCCCAGGCGGTCTCCCATCCAAGTACTAACCAGGCCCGACCCTGCTTAGCTTCCGAGATCAGACGAGATCGAGCGTTCTCAGAGTGGTATGGCCGTAATCGAGATATGTGCTTCGAAATTGGCCATTTGTTTTTGTTGTCATCATGTTTGTTTGCTCATATGCCTTTCCTGCTATTCCAGATCAACATTTATCACACTTTATTCACCACGGTAAATGTTCATCCTTAAATTAAGCCTGAAAGCAAAGAAAAAAAAGTTAAAGCTTACAGCACCTGGTATTCCCAGGCGGTCTCCCATCCAAGTACTAACCAGGCCCGACCCTGCTTAGCTTCCGAGATCAGACGAGATCGAGCGTTCTCAGAGTGGTATTGGCGTAAACGAGATTTGCACCTCGAAATTGCCCATTTATTTTTGCTTGTCAGCGTGTTTGTTTGCTTATATGCCTTTCCTGCTATTCCAGTTCAACTTTTATCACACTTTATCCACAACGGTAAATGTTCGTCCTTAAATTAAGTATGAAAGCAAAGAAAAAAAAAATTAAAGCTTACAGCACCTGGTATTCCCAGGCGGTCTCCCATCCAAGTACTAACCAGGCCCGACCCTGCTTAGCTTCCGAGATCAGACGAGATCGAGCGTTCTCAGAGTGGTATGGCCGTAAGCGAGATTTGTGCTTCGAAATTGCCAATTTATTTTTGCTTGTCAGCGTGTTTGTTTGCTTATATGCCTTTCCTGCTATTCCAGTTAAACTTTTATCACACTTTATTCACCACGGTACCTGTTAGTCCTTAAATTAAGCCTGAAAGCAAAGAAAAAAAAATTAAAGCTTACAGCACCTGGTATTCCCAGGCGGTCTCCCATCCAAGTACTAACCAGGCCCGACCCTGCTTAGCTTCCGAGATCAGACGAGATCGAGCGTTCTCAGAGTGGTATGGCCGTAAGCAAGATTCGCACCTCGAAATTGCCCATTTATTTTTGCTTGTCAGCGTGTTTGTTTGCTTATATGCCTTTCCTGCTATTCCAGTTCAACTTTTATCACACTTTATCCACAACGGTAAATGTTCGTCCTTAAATTAAGTATGAAAGCAAAGAAAAAAAAAATTAAAGCTTACAGCACCTGGTATTCCCAGGCGGTCTCCCATCCAAGTACTAACCAGGCCCGACCCTGCTTAGCTTCCGAGATCAGACGAGATCGAGCGTTCTCAGAGTGGTATGGCCGTAAGCGAGATTTGTGCTTCGAAATTGCCAATTTATTTTTGCTTGTCAGCGTGTTTGTTTGCTTATATGCCTTTCCTGCTATTCCAGTTAAACTTTTATCACACTTTATTCACCACGGTACCTGTTCGTCCTTAAATTAAGCCTGAAAGCAAAGAAAAAAAAATTAAAGCTTACAGCACCTGGTATTCCCAGGCGGTCTCCCATCCAAGTACTAACCAGGCCCGACCCTGCTTAGCTTCCGAGATCAGACGAGATCGAGCGTTCTCAGAGTGGTATGGCCGTAATCGAGATATGTGCTTCGAAATTGGCCATTTGTTTTTGTTGTCATCATGTTTGTTTGCTCATATGCCTTTCCTGCTATTCCAGATCAACTTTTATCACACTTTATTCACCACGGTAAATGTTCATCCTTAAATTAAGCCTGAAAGCAAAGAAAAAAAAGTTAAAGCTTACAGCACCTGGTATTCCCAGGCGGTCTCCCATCCAAGTACTAACCAGGCCCGACCCTGCTTAGCTTCCGAGATCAGACGAGATCGAGCGTTCTCAGAGTGGTATGGCCGTAAGCAAGATTCGCACCTCGAAATTGCCCATTTATTTTTGCTTGTCAGCGTGTTTGTTTGCTTATATGCCTTTCCTGCTATTCCAGTTCAACTTTTATCACACTTTATCCACAACGGTAAATGTTTGTCCTTAAATTAAGCATGAAAGCAAAGAAAAAAAAATTAAAGCTTACAGCACCTGGTATTCCCAGGCGGTCTCCCATCCAAGTACTAACCAGGCCCGACCCTGCTTAGCTTCCGAGATCAGACGAGATCGAGCGTTCTCAGAGTGGTATGGCCGTAAGCGAGATACGTGCTTCGAAATTGCCCATTTATTTTTGCTTCTCAGTGTGTTTGTTTGCTTATATGCCTTTCCTGCTATTTCAGTTCAACTTTTATCACACTTTATCCACAACGGTAAATGTTCGTCCTTAAATTAAGCATTAAAGCAAAGAAAAAAAATTCAAGCTTACAGCACCTGGTATTCCCAGGCGGTCTCCCATCCAAGTACTAACCAGGCCCGACCCTGCTTAGCTTCCGAGATCAGACGAGATCGAGCGTTCTCAGAGTGGTATGGCCGTAAGCAAGATTCGCACCTCGAAATTGCCCATTTATTTTTGCTTGTCAGCGTGTTTGTTTGCTTATATGCCTTTCCTGCTATTCCAGTTCAACTTTTATCACACTTTATCCACAACGGTAAATGTTTGTCCTTAAATTAAGCATGAAAGCAAAGAAAAAAAAATTAAAGCTTACAGCACCTGGTATTCCCAGGCGGTCTCCCATCCAAGTACTAACCAGGCCCGACCCTGCTTAGCTTCCGAGATCAGACGAGATCGAGCGTTCTCAGAGTGGTATGGCCGTAAGCGAGATACGTGCTTCGAAATTGCCCATTTATTTTTGCTTCTCAGTGTGTTTGTTTGCTTATATGCCTTTCCTGCTATTTCAGTTCAACTTTTATCACACTTTATCCACAACGGTAAATGTTCGTCCTTAAATTAAGCATTAAAGCAAAGAAAAAAAATTCAAGCTTACAGCACCTGGTATTCCCAGGCGGTCTCCCATCCAAGTACTAAGCAGGCCCGACCCTGCTTAGCTTCCGAGATCAGACGAGATCGAGCGTTCTCAGAGTGGTATGGCCGTAAGCAAGATTCGCACCTCGAAATTGCCCATTTATTTTTGCTTGTCAGCGTGTTTGTTTGCTTATATGCCTTTCCTGCTATTCCAGTTCAACTTTTATCACACTTTATCCACAACGGTAAATGTTTGTCCTTAAATTAAGCATGAAAGCAAAGAAAAAAAAATTAAAGCTTACAGCACCTGGTATTCCCAGGCGGTCTCCCATCCAAGTACTGACCAGGCCCGACCCTGCTTAGCTTCCGAGATCAGACGAGATCGAGCGTTCTCAGAGTGGTATGGCCGTAAGCGAGATTCGCGCTTTAAACTTGCCCATTTATTTTTGCTTGTCAGCATGTTTGTTTGCTCATATGTCTTTCCTGCTATTCCAGTTCAACTTTTATCACACTTTATCCACAACGGTAATTGTTCGTCCTTAAATTAAGCCTGAAAGCAAAGAAAAAAAAATTAAAGCTTACAGCACCTGGTATTCCCAGGCGGTCTCCCATCCAAGTACTAACCAGGCCCGACCCTGCTTAGCTTCCGAGATCAGACGAGATCGAGCGTTCTCAGAGTGGTATGGCCGTAAGCAAGATTCGCACCTCGAAATTGCCCATTTATTTTTGCTTGTCAGCGTGTTTGTTTGCTTATATGCCTTTCCTGCTATTCCAGTTCAACTTTTATCACACTTTATCCACAACGGTAAATGTTCGTCCTTAAATTAAGTATGAAAGCAAAGAAAAAAAAAATTAAAGCTTACAGCACCTGGTATTCCCAGGCGGTCTCCCATCCAAGTACTAACCAGGCCCGACCCTGCTTAGCTTCCGAGATCAGACGAGATCGAGCGTTCTCAGAGTGGTATGGCCGTAAGCGAGATTTGTGCTTCGAAATTGCCAATTTATTTTTGCTTGTCAGCGTGTTTGTTTGCTTATATGCCTTTCCTGCTATTCCAGTTAAACTTTTATCACACTTTATTCACCACGGTACCTGTTCGTCCTTAAATTAAGCCTGAAAGCAAAGAAAAAAAAATTAAAGCTTACAGCACCTGGTATTCCCAGGCGGTCTCCCATCCAAGTACTGACCAGGCCCGACCCTGCTTAGCTTCCGAGATCAGACGAGATCGAGCGTTCTCAGAGTGGTATGGCCGTAAGCGAGATTCGCGCTTCAAAATTGCCCATTTATTTTTGCTTGTCAGCATGTTTGTTTGCTCATATGTCTTTCCTGCTATTCCAGTTCAACTTTTATCACACTTTATCCACAACGGTAAATGTTCGTCCTTAAATTAAGCCTGAAAGCAAAGAAAAAAAAATTAAAGCTTACAGCACCTGGTATTCCCAGGCGGTCTCCCATCCAAGTACTAACCAGGCCCGACCCTGCTTAGCTTCCGAGATCAGACGAGATCGAGCGTTCTCAGATTGGTATGGCCGTAAGCGAGATTCATGCTTTGAAATTGCCCATTTATTTTAGTTGTCAGCGTGTTTGTTTACTCATATGCCTTTCCTGCTATTTCAGTTCAACTTTTATCACACTTTATCCACAACGGTAAATGTTCGTCCTTAAATTAAGTATAAAAAGCAAAGAAAAAAAAAATTTAAGCTTACAGCACCTGGTATTCCCAGGCGGTCTCCCATCCAAGTACTAACCAGGCCCGACCCTGCTTAGCTTCCGAGATCAGACGAGATCGAGCGTTCTCAGAGTGGTATGGCCGTAAGCGAGATTCGCACCTCGAAATTGCCCATTTATTTTTGCTTGTCAGCGTGTTTGTTTGCTTATATGCCTTTCCTGCTATTCCAGTTTAACTTTTATCACACTTTATCCACAACGGTAAATGTTCGTCCTTAAATTAAGTATGAAAGCAAAGAAAAAAAAAATTAAAGCTTACAGCACCTGGTATTCCCAGGCGGTCTCCCATCCAAGTACTAACCAGGCCCGACCCTGCTTAGCTTCCGAGATCAGACGAGATCGAGCGTTCTCAGAGTGGTATGGCCGTAAGCGAGATTTGCGCTTCGAAATTGCCAATTTATTTTTGATTGTCAGCGTGTTTGTTTGCTTATATGCCTTTCCTGCTATTCCAGTTAAACTTTTATCACACTTTATTCCTTTCACCTTAGAAATATTTCTAAGCTAAGAAATATGTTATCTATATCTGATGCAGAGAAGCTCGTCCATGCGTTTATGAACTCTAGAATAGACTACTGTAATGCATTACTAGGTGGATGTCCTGCATCATTAATAAACAAGCTTCAGTTAGTTCAGAATGCCGCAGCAAGAGTTCTTACTAGGTCAAGAAAATACGATCATATAACCCCAATCTTATCGTCCCTACATTGGCTTCCTATTAAGTTTCGAATAGACTACAAACTACTGCTACTCACTTATAAAGCACTAAATGGTTTGGCTCCCATGTATCTATCCAGTCTCTTAACACGCTACAATCCGTCACGCTCCCTGAGATCTCAAAACTCTGGGCTTCTAGTAGTTCCTAGAATAGCAAAGTCCACTAAAGGCGGTAGAGCATTTTCACATTTAGCTCCTAAACTCTGGAATAGTCTTCCTGACAGTGTTCGGGGTTCAGATACACTCTCCCAGTTTAAGTGTAGATTAAAAACATATCTTTTTAGCAAAGCCTACACATAACACACATCACACACATCACATCACAACCTTGTGCTCCAGAACATCTGATCACATGCACATTATCAACTTGTGCTGTTAATATCATGAACAGCAGCTACGCTAATTCCTCTCCACTGCTTCTCTTTCTCTCCCCATCCCGAGGCTTCCTGAGGTTTGGCCAGCTCCAGTCACGTCCCACCTCGTGAAGATTATGGACCTATGGATGATCATGGAGAAGTAGATGCCGAGTGTTTAAAGGCCCTGGCATGGAGAAGCTGATGCTGGATCTATGATGATCACAAATTGTTCTGTATTGTTGGAAGATTTATGACCAAACTTTTGATGTCACCCATATGAGGATGGGTTCCCCTTTGAGTCTGGTTCCTCTCAAGGTTTCTTCCTCATATCATCTAAGGGAGTTTTTCCTTGCCACTGTCGCCACGGCTGCTCATCAGGGACAAACGCACACCATTCACCTTCACTGTTGTTTTCTGTAAAGCTGCTTTGAGACAATGTCTGTTGTGAAAAGCGCTATACAAATAAACTTGACTTGACTTTATTCACCACGGTACCTGGTCGTCCTTAAATTAAGCCTGAAAGCAAAGAAAAAAAAATTAAAGCTTACAGCACCTGGTATTCCCAGGCGGTCTCCCATCCAAGTACTAACCAGGCCCGACCCTGCTTAGCTTCCGAGATCAGACGAGATCGAGCGTTCTCAGAGTGGTATGGCTGTAATCGAGATATGTGCTTCGAAATTGGCCATTTGTTTTTGTTGTCATCATGTTTGTTTGCTCATATGCCTTTCCTGCTATTCCAGATCAACTTTTATCACACTTTATTCACCACGGTAAATGTTCATCCTTAAATTAAGCCTGAAAGCAAAGAAAAAAAAGTTAAAGCTTACAGCACCTGGTATTCCCAGGCGGTCTCCCATCCAAGTACTAACCAGGCCCGACCCTGCTTAGCTTCCGAGATCAGACGAGATCGAGCGTTCTCAGAGTGGTATTGGCGTAAACGAGATTCGCACCTCGAAATTGCCCATTTATTTTTGCTTGTCAGCGTGTTTGTTTGCTTATATGCCTTTCCTGCTATTCCAGTTCAACTTTTATCACACTTTATCCACAACGGTAAATGTTCGTCCTTAAATTAAGTATGAAAGCAAAGAAAAAAAAAATTAAAGCTTACAGCACCTGGTATTCCCAGGCGGTCTCCCATCCAAGTACTAACCAGGCCCGACCCTGCTTAGCTTCCGAGATCAGACGAGATCGAGCGTTCTCAGAGTGGTATGGCCGTAAGCGAGATTTGTGCTTCGAAATTGCCAATTTATTTTTGCTTGTCAGCGTGTTTGTTTGCTTATATGCCTTTCCTGCTATTCCAGTTAAACTTTTATCACACTTTATTCACCACGGTACCTGTTCGTCCTTAAATTAAGCCTGAAAGCAAAGAAAAAAAAATTAAAGCTTACAGCACCTGGTATTCCCAGGCGGTCTCCCATCCAAGTACTAACCAGGCCCGACCCTGCTTAGCTTCCGAGATCAGACGAGATCGAGCGTTCTCAGAGTGGTATGGCCGTAAGCAAGATTCGCACCTCGAAATTGCCCATTTATTTTTGCTTGTCAGCGTGTTTGTTTGCTTATATGCCTTTCCTGCTATTCCAGTTCAACTTTTATCACACTTTATCCACAACGGTAAATGTTCGTCCTTAAATTAAGTATGAAAGCAAAGAAAAAAAAAATTAAAGCTTACAGCACCTGGTATTCCCAGGCGGTCTCCCATCCAAGTACTAACCAGGCCCGACCCTGCTTAGCTTCCGAGATCAGACGAGATCGAGCGTTCTCAGAGTGGTATGGCCGTAAGCGAGATTTGTGCTTCGAAATTGCCAATTTATTTTTGCTTGTCAGCGTGTTTGTTTGCTTATATGCCTTTCCTGCTATTCCAGTTAAACTTTTATCACACTTTATTCACCACGGTACCTGTTCGTCCTTAAATTAAGCCTGAAAGCAAAGAAAAAAAAATTAAAGCTTACAGCACCTGGTATTCCCAGGCGGTCTCCCATCCAAGTACTAACCAGGCCCGACCCTGCTTAGCTTCCGAGATCAGACGAGATCGAGCGTTCTCAGAGTGGTATGGCCGTAATCGAGATATGTGCTTCGAAATTGGCCATTTGTTTTTGTTGTCATCATGTTTGTTTGCTCATATGCCTTTCCTGCTATTCCAGATCAACTTTTATCACACTTTATTCACCACGGTAAATGTTCATCCTTAAATTAAGCCTGAAAGCAAAGAAAAAAAAGTTAAAGCTTACAGCACCTGGTATTCCCAGGCGGTCTCCCATCCAAGTACTAACCAGGCCCGACCCTGCTTAGCTTCCGAGATCAGACGAGATCGAGCGTTCTCAGAGTGGTATGGCCGTAAGCAAGATTCGCACCTCGAAATTGCCCATTTATTTTTGCTTGTCAGCGTGTTTGTTTGCTTATATGCCTTTCCTGCTATTCCAGTTCAACTTTTATCACACTTTATCCACAACGGTAAATGTTTGTCCTTAAATTAAGCATGAAAGCAAAGAAAAAAAAATTAAAGCTTACAGCACCTGGTATTCCCAGGCGGTCTCCCATCCAAGTACTAACCAGGCCCGACCCTGCTTAGCTTCCGAGATCAGACGAGATCGAGCGTTCTCAGAGTGGTATGGCCGTAAGCGAGATACGTGCTTCGAAATTGCCCATTTATTTTTGCTTCTCAGTGTGTTTGTTTGCTTATATGCCTTTCCTGCTATTTCAGTTCAACTTTTATCACACTTTATCCACAACGGTAAATGTTCGTCCTTAAATTAAGCATTAAAGCAAAGAAAAAAAATTCAAGCTTACAGCACCTGGTATTCCCAGGCGGTCTCCCATCCAAGTACTAACCAGGCCCGACCCTGCTTAGCTTCCGAGATCAGACGAGATCGAGCGTTCTCAGAGTGGTATGGCCGTAAGCAAGATTCGCACCTCGAAATTGCCCATTTATTTTTGCTTGTCAGCGTGTTTGTTTGCTTATATGCCTTTCCTGCTATTCCAGTTCAACTTTTATCACACTTTATCCACAACGGTAAATGTTTGTCCTTAAATTAAGCATGAAAGCAAAGAAAAAAAAATTAAAGCTTACAGCACCTGGTATTCCCAGGCGGTCTCCCATCCAAGTACTGACCAGGCCCGACCCTGCTTAGCTTCCGAGATCAGACGAGATCGAGCGTTCTCAGAGTGGTATGGCCGTAAGCGAGATTCGCGCTTTAAACTTGCCCATTTATTTTTGCTTGTCAGCATGTTTGTTTGCTCATATGTCTTTCCTGCTATTCCAGTTCAACTTTTATCACACTTTATCCACAACGGTAATTGTTCGTCCTTAAATTAAGCCTGAAAGCAAAGAAAAAAAAATTAAAGCTTACAGCACCTGGTATTCCCAGGCGGTCTCCCATCCAAGTACTAACCAGGCCCGACCCTGCTTAGCTTCCGAGATCAGACGAGATCGAGCGTTCTCAGAGTGGTATGGCCGTAAGCAAGATTCGCACCTCGAAATTGCCCATTTATTTTTGCTTGTCAGCGTGTTTGTTTGCTTATATGCCTTTCCTGCTATTCCAGTTCAACTTTTATCACACTTTATCCACAACGGTAAATGTTCGTCCTTAAATTAAGTATGAAAGCAAAGAAAAAAAAAATTAAAGCTTACAGCACCTGGTATTCCCAGGCGGTCTCCCATCCAAGTACTAACCAGGCCCGACCCTGCTTAGCTTCCGAGATCAGACGAGATCGAGCGTTCTCAGAGTGGTATGGCCGTAAGCGAGATTTGTGCTTCGAAATTGCCAATTTATTTTTGCTTGTCAGCGTGTTTGTTTGCTTATATGCCTTTCCTGCTATTCCAGTTAAACTTTTATCACACTTTATTCACCACGGTACCTGTTCATCCTTAAATTAAGCCTGAAAGCAAAGAAAAAAAAGTTAAAGCTTACAGCACCTGGTATTCCCAGGCGGTCTCCCATCCAAGTACTAACCAGGCCCGACCCTGCTTAGCTTCCGAGATCAGACGAGATCGAGCGTTCTCAGAGTGGTATGGCCGTAATCGAGATATGTGCTTCGAAATTGGCCATTTGTTTTTGTTGTCAGCGTGTTTGTTTGCTTATATGCCTTTCCTGCTATTCCAGTTCAACTTTTATCACACTTTATCCACAACGGTAAATGTTTGTCCTTAAATTAAGCATGAAAGCAAAGAAAAAAAAATTAAAGCTTACAGCACCTGGTATTCCCAGGCGGTCTCCCATCCAAGTACTAACCAGGCCCGACCCTGCTTAGCTTCCGAGATCAGACGAGATCGAGCGTTCTCAGAGTGGTATGGCCGTAATCGAGATATGTGCTTCGAAATTGGCCATTTGTTTTTGTTGTCAGCGTGTTTGTTTGCTTATATGCCTTTCCTGCTATTCCAGTTCAACTTTTATCACACTTTATCCACAACGGTAAATGTTTGTCCTTAAATTAAGCATGAAAGCAAAGAAAAAAAAATTAAAGCTTACAGCACCTGGTATTCCCAGGCGGTCTCCCATCCAAGTACTAACCAGGCCCGACCCTGCTTAGCTTCCGAGATCAGACGAGATCGAGCGTTCTCAGAGTGGTATGGCCGTAAGCGAGATACGTGCTTCGAAATTGCCCATTTATTTTTGCTTCTCAGTGTGTTTGTTTGCTTATATGCCTTTCCTGCTATTTCAGTTCAACTTTTATCACACTTTATCCACAACGGTAAATGTTCGTCCTTAAATTAAGCATTAAAGCAAAGAAAAAAAATTCAAGCTTACAGCACCTGGTATTCCCAGGCGGTCTCCCATCCAAGTACTAACCAGGCCCGACCCTGCTTAGCTTCCGAGATCAGACGAGATCGAGCGTTCTCAGAGTGGTATGGCCGTAAGCGAGATTCGCACCTCGAAATTGCCCATTTATTTTTGCTTGTCAGCGTGTTTGTTTGCTTATATGCCTTTCCTGCTATTCCAGTTCAACTTTTATCACACTTTATCCACAACGGTAAATGTTTGTCCTTAAATTAAGCATGAAAGCAAAGAAAAAAAAATTAAAGCTTACAGCACCTGGTATTCCCAGGCGGTCTCCCATCCAAGTACTAACCAGGCCCGACCCTGCTTAGCTTCCGAGATCAGACGAGATCGAGCGTTCTCAGAGTGGTATGGCAGTAAGCGAGATACGTGCTTCGAAATTGCCCATTTATTTTTGCTTCTCAGTGTGTTTGTTTGCTTATATGCCTTTCCTGCTATTTCAGTTCAACTTTTATCACACTTTATCCACAACGGTAAATGTTCGTCCTTAAATTAAGCATTAAAGCAAAGAAAAAAAATTCAAGCTTACAGCACCTGGTATTCCCAGGCGGTCTCCCATCCAAGTACTAAGCAGGCCCGACCCTGCTTAGCTTCCGAGATCAGACGAGATCGAGCGTTCTCAGAGTGGTATGGCCGTAAGCAAGATTCGCACCTCGAAATTGCCCATTTATTTTTGCTTGTCAGCGTGTTTGTTTGCTTATATGCCTTTCCTGCTATTCCAGTTCAACTTTTATCACACTTTATCCACAACGGTAAATGTTTGTCCTTAAATTAAGCATGAAAGCAAAGAAAAAAAAATTAAAGCTTACAGCACCTGGTATTCCCAGGCGGTCTCCCATCCAAGTACTGACCAGGCCCGACCCTGCTTAGCTTCCGAGATCAGACGAGATCGAGCGTTCTCAGAGTGGTATGGCCGTAAGCGAGATTCGCGCTTTAAACTTGCCCATTTATTTTTGCTTGTCAGCATGTTTGTTTGCTCATATGTCTTTCCTGCTATTCCAGTTCAACTTTTATCACACTTTATCCACAACGGTAATTGTTCGTCCTTAAATTAAGCCTGAAAGCAAAGAAAAAAAAATTAAAGCTTACAGCACCTGGTATTCCCAGGCGGTCTCCCATCCAAGTACTAACCAGGCCCGACCCTGCTTAGCTTCCGAGATCAGACGAGATCGAGCGTTCTCAGAGTGGTATGGCCGTAAGCAAGATTCGCACCTCGAAATTGCCCATTTATTTTTGCTTGTCAGCGTGTTTGTTTGCTTATATGCCTTTCCTGCTATTCCAGTTCAACTTTTATCACACTTTATCCACAACGGTAAATGTTCGTCCTTAAATTAAGTATGAAAGCAAAGAAAAAAAAAATTAAAGCTTACAGCACCTGGTATTCCCAGGCGGTCTCCCATCCAAGTACTAACCAGGCCCGACCCTGCTTAGCTTCCGAGATCAGACGAGATCGAGCGTTCTCAGAGTGGTATGGCCGTAAGCGAGATTTGTGCTTCGAAATTGCCAATTTATTTTTGCTTGTCAGCGTGTTTGTTTGCTTATATGCCTTTCCTGCTATTCCAGTTAAACTTTTATCACACTTTATTCACCACGGTACCTGTTCGTCCTTAAATTAAGCCTGAAAGCAAAGAAAAAAAAATTAAAGCTTACAGCACCTGGTATTCCCAGGCGGTCTCCCATCCAAGTACTGACCAGGCCCGACCCTGCTTAGCTTCCGAGATCAGACGAGATCGAGCGTTCTCAGAGTGGTATGGCCGTAAGCGAGATTCGCGCTTCAAAATTGCCCATTTATTTTTGCTTGTCAGCATGTTTGTTTGCTCATATGTCTTTCCTGCTATTCCAGTTCAACTTTTATCACACTTTATCCACAACGGTAAATGTTCGTCCTTAAATTAAGCCTGAAAGCAAAGAAAAAAAAATTAAAGCTTACAGCACCTGGTATTCCCAGGCGGTCTCCCATCCAAGTACTAACCAGGCCCGACCCTGCTTAGCTTCCGAGATCAGACGAGATCGAGCGTTCTCAGATTGGTATGGCCGTAAGCGAGATTCATGCTTTGAAATTGCCCATTTATTTTAGTTGTCAGCGTGTTTGTTTACTCATATGCCTTTCCTGCTATTTCAGTTCAACTTTTATCACACTTTATCCACAACGGTAAATGTTCGTCCTTAAATTAAGTATAAAAAGCAAAGAAAAAAAAAATTTAAGCTTACAGCACCTGGTATTCCCAGGCGGTCTCCCATCCAAGTACTAACCAGGCCCGACCCTGCTTAGCTTCCGAGATCAGACGAGATCGAGCGTTCTCAGAGTGGTATGGCCGTAAGCGAGATTCGCACCTCGAAATTGCCCATTTATTTTTGCTTGTCAGCGTGTTTGTTTGCTTATATGCCTTTCCTGCTATTCCAGTTTAACTTTTATCACACTTTATCCACAACGGTAAATGTTCGTCCTTAAATTAAGTATGAAAGCAAAGAAAAAAAAAATTAAAGCTTACAGCACCTGGTATTCCCAGGCGGTCTCCCATCCAAGTACTAACCAGGCCCGACCCTGCTTAGCTTCCGAGATCAGACGAGATCGAGCGTTCTCAGAGTGGTATGGCCGTAAGCGAGATTTGCGCTTCGAAATTGCCAATTTATTTTTGATTGTCAGCGTGTTTGTTTGCTTATATGCCTTTCCTGCTATTCCAGTTAAACTTTTATCACACTTTATTCCTTTCACCTTAGAAATATTTCTAAGCTAAGAAATATGTTATCTATATCTGATGCAGAGAAGCTCGTCCATGCGTTTATGACCTCTAGAATAGACTACTGTAATGCATTACTAGGTGGATGTCCTGCATCATTAATAAACAAGCTTCAGTTAGTTCAGAATGCCGCAGCAAGAGTTCTTACTAGGTCAAGAAAATACGATCATATAACCCCAATCTTATCGTCCCTACATTGGCTTCCTATTAAGTTTCGAATAGACTACAAACTACTGCTACTCACTTATAAAGCACTAAATGGTTTGGCTCCCATGTATCTATCCAGTCTCTTAACACGCTACAATCCGTCACGCTCCCTGAGATCTCAAAACTCTGGGCTTCTAGTAGTTCCTAGAATAGCAAAGTCCACTAAAGGCGGTAGAGCATTTTCACATTTAGCTCCTAAACTCTGGAATAGTCTTCCTGACAGTGTTCGGGGTTCAGATACACTCTCCCAGTTTAAGTGTAGATTAAAAACATATCTTTTTAGCAAAGCCTACACATAACACACATCACACACATCACATCACAACCTTGTGCTCCAGAACATCTGATCACATGCACATTATCAACTTGTGCTGTTAATATCATGAACAGCAGCTACGCTAATTCCTCTCCACTGCTTCTCTTTCTCTCCCCATCCCGAGGCTTCCTGAGGTTTGGCCAGCTCCAGTCACGTCCCACCTCGTGAAGATTATGGACCTATGGATGATCATGGAGAAGTAGATGCCGAGTGTTTAAAGGCCCTGGCATGGAGAAGCTGATGCTGGATCTATGATGATCACAAATTGTTCTGTATTGTTGGAAGATTTATGACCAAACTTTTGATGTCACCCATATGAGGATGGGTTCCCCTTTGAGTCTGGTTCCTCTCAAGGTTTCTTCCTCATATCATCTAAGGGAGTTTTTCCTTGCCACTGTCGCCACGGCTGCTCATCAGGGACAAACGCACACCATTCACCTTCACTGTTGTTTTCTGTAAAGCTGCTTTGAGACAATGTCTGTTGTGAAAAGCGCTATACAAATAAACTTGACTTGACTTTATTCACCACGGTACCTGGTCGTCCTTAAATTAAGCCTGAAAGCAAAGAAAAAAAAATTAAAGCTTACAGCACCTGGTATTCCCAGGCGGTCTCCCATCCAAGTACTAACCAGGCCCGACCCTGCTTAGCTTCCGAGATCAGACGAGATCGAGCGTTCTCAGAGTGGTATGGCCGTAATCGAGATATGTGCTTCGAAATTGGCCATTTGTTTTTGTTGTCATCATGTTTGTTTGCTCATATGCCTTTCCTGCTATTCCAGATCAACTTTTATCACACTTTATTCACCACGGTAAATGTTCATCCTTAAATTAAGCCTGAAAGCAAAGAAAAAAAAGTTAAAGCTTACAGCACCTGGTATTCCCAGGCGGTCTCCCATCCAAGTACTAACCAGGCCCGACCCTGCTTAGCTTCCGAGATCAGACGAGATCGAGCGTTCTCAGAGTGGTATTGGCGTAAACGAGATTCGCACCTCGAAATTGCCCATTTATTTTTGCTTGTCAGCGTGTTTGTTTGCTTATATGCCTTTCCTGCTATTCCAGTTCAACTTTTATCACACTTTATCCACAACGGTAAATGTTCGTCCTTAAATTAAGTATGAAAGCAAAGAAAAAAAAAATTAAAGCTTACAGCACCTGGTATTCCCAGGCGGTCTCCCATCCAAGTACTAACCAGGCCCGACCCTGCTTAGCTTCCGAGATCAGACGAGATCGAGCGTTCTCAGAGTGGTATGGCCGTAAGCGAGATTTGTGCTTCGAAATTGCCAATTTATTTTTGCTTGTCAGCGTGTTTGTTTGCTTATATGCCTTTCCTGCTATTCCAGTTAAACTTTTATCACACTTTATTCACCACGGTACCTGTTCGTCCTTAAATTAAGCCTGAAAGCAAAGAAAAAAAAATTAAAGCTTACAGCACCTGGTATTCCCAGGCGGTCTCCCATCCAAGTACTAACCAGGCCCGACCCTGCTTAGCTTCCGAGATCAGACGAGATCGAGCGTTCTCAGAGTGGTATGGCCGTAAGCAAGATTCGCACCTCGAAATTGCCCATTTATTTTTGCTTGTCAGCGTGTTTGTTTGCTTATATGCCTTTCCTGCTATTCCAGTTCAACTTTTATCACACTTTATCCACAACGGTAAATGTTCGTCCTTAAATTAAGTATGAAAGCAAAGAAAAAAAAAATTAAAGCTTACAGCACCTGGTATTCCCAGGCGGTCTCCCATCCAAGTACTAACCAGGCCCGACCCTGCTTAGCTTCCGAGATCAGACGAGATCGAGCGTTCTCAGAGTGGTATGGCCGTAAGCGAGATTTGTGCTTCGAAATTGCCAATTTATTTTTGCTTGTCAGCGTGTTTGTTTGCTTATATGCCTTTCCTGCTATTCCAGTTAAACTTTTATCACACTTTATTCACCACGGTACCTGTTCGTCCTTAAATTAAGCCTGAAAGCAAAGAAAAAAAAATTAAAGCTTACAGCACCTGGTATTCCCAGGCGGTCTCCCATCCAAGTACTAACCAGGCCCGACCCTGCTTAGCTTCCGAGATCAGACGAGATCGAGCGTTCTCAGAGTGGTATGGCCGTAATCGAGATATGTGCTTCGAAATTGGCCATTTGTTTTTGTTGTCATCATGTTTGTTTGCTCATATGCCTTTCCTGCTATTCCAGATCAACTTTTATCACACTTTATTCACCACGGTAAATGTTCATCCTTAAATTAAGCCTGAAAGCAAAGAAAAAAAAGTTAAAGCTTACAGCACCTGGTATTCCCAGGCGGTCTCCCATCCAAGTACTAACCAGGCCCGACCCTGCTTAGCTTCCGAGATCAGACGAGATCGAGCGTTCTCAGAGTGGTATGGCCGTAAGCAAGATTCGCACCTCGAAATTGCCCATTTATTTTTGCTTGTCAGCGTGTTTGTTTGCTTATATGCCTTTCCTGCTATTCCAGTTCAACTTTTATCACACTTTATCCACAACGGTAAATGTTTGTCCTTAAATTAAGCATGAAAGCAAAGAAAAAAAAATTAAAGCTTACAGCACCTGGTATTCCCAGGCGGTCTCCCATCCAAGTACTAACCAGGCCCGACCCTGCTTAGCTTCCGAGATCAGACGAGATCGAGCGTTCTCAGAGTGGTATGGCCGTAAGCGAGATACGTGCTTCGAAATTGCCCATTTATTTTTGCTTCTCAGTGTGTTTGTTTGCTTATATGCCTTTCCTGCTATTTCAGTTCAACTTTTATCACACTTTATCCACAACGGTAAATGTTCGTCCTTAAATTAAGCATTAAAGCAAAGAAAAAAATTCAAGCTTACAGCACCTGGTATTCCCAGGCGGTCTCCCATCCAAGTACTAACCAGGCCCGACCCTGCTTAGCTTCCGAGATCAGACGAGATCGAGCGTTCTCAGAGTGGTATGGCCGTAAGCAAGATTCGCACCTCGAAATTGCCCATTTATTTTTGCTTGTCAGCGTGTTTGTTTGCTTATATGCCTTTCCTGCTATTCCAGTTCAACTTTTATCACACTTTATCCACAACGGTAAATGTTTGTCCTTAAATTAAGCATGAAAGCAAAGAAAAAAAAATTAAAGCTTACAGCACCTGGTATTCCCAGGCGGTCTCCCATCCAAGTACTGACCAGGCCCGACCCTGCTTAGCTTCCGAGATCAGACGAGATCGAGCGTTCTCAGAGTGGTATGGCCGTAAGCGAGATTCGCGCTTTAAACTTGCCCATTTATTTTTGCTTGTCAGCATGTTTGTTTGCTCATATGTCTTTCCTGCTATTCCAGTTCAACTTTTATCACACTTTATCCACAACGGTAATTGTTCGTCCTTAAATTAAGCCTGAAAGCAAAGAAAAAAAAATTAAAGCTTACAGCACCTGGTATTCCCAGGCGGTCTCCCATCCAAGTACTAACCAGGCCCGACCCTGCTTAGCTTCCGAGATCAGACGAGATCGAGCGTTCTCAGAGTGGTATGGCCGTAAGCAAGATTCGCACCTCGAAATTGCCCATTTATTTTTGCTTGTCAGCGTGTTTGTTTGCTTATATGCCTTTCCTGCTATTCCAGTTCAACTTTTATCACACTTTATCCACAACGGTAAATGTTCGTCCTTAAATTAAGTATGAAAGCAAAGAAAAAAAAAATTAAAGCTTACAGCACCTGGTATTCCCAGGCGGTCTCCCATCCAAGTACTAACCAGGCCCGACCCTGCTTAGCTTCCGAGATCAGACGAGATCGAGCGTTCTCAGAGTGGTATGGCCGTAAGCGAGATTTGTGCTTCGAAATTGCCAATTTATTTTTGCTTGTCAGCGTGTTTGTTTGCTTATATGCCTTTCCTGCTATTCCAGTTAAACTTTTATCACACTTTATTCACCACGGTACCTGTTCATCCTTAAATTAAGCCTGAAAGCAAAGAAAAAAAAGTTAAAGCTTACAGCACCTGGTATTCCCAGGCGGTCTCCCATCCAAGTACTAACCAGGCCCGACCCTGCTTAGCTTCCGAGATCAGACGAGATCGAGCGTTCTCAGAGTGGTATGGCCGTAATCGAGATATGTGCTTCGAAATTGGCCATTTGTTTTTGTTGTCAGCGTGTTTGTTTGCTTATATGCCTTTCCTGCTATTCCAGTTCAACTTTTATCACACTTTATCCACAACGGTAAATGTTTGTCCTTAAATTAAGCATGAAAGCAAAGAAAAAAAAATTAAAGCTTACAGCACCTGGTATTCCCAGGCGGTCTCCCATCCAAGTACTAACCAGGCCCGACCCTGCTTAGCTTCCGAGATCAGACGAGATCGAGCGTTCTCAGAGTGGTATGGCCGTAAGCGAGATACGTGCTTCGAAATTGCCCATTTATTTTTGCTTCTCAGTGTGTTTGTTTGCTTATATGCCTTTCCTGCTATTTCAGTTCAACTTTTATCACACTTTATCCACAACGGTAAATGTTCGTCCTTAAATTAAGCATTAAAGCAAAGAAAAAAAATTCAAGCTTACAGCACCTGGTATTCCCAGGCGGTCTCCCATCCAAGTACTAACCAGGCCCGACCCTGCTTAGCTTCCGAGATCAGACGAGATCGAGCGTTCTCAGAGTGGTATGGCCGTAAGCGAGATTCGCACCTCGAAATTGCCCATTTATTTTTGCTTGTCAGCGTGTTTGTTTGCTTATATGCCTTTCCTGCTATTCCAGTTCAACTTTTATCACACTTTATCCACAACGGTAAATGTTTGTCCTTAAATTAAGCATGAAAGCAAAGAAAAAAAAATTAAAGCTTACAGCACCTGGTATTCCCAGGCGGTCTCCCATCCAAGTACTAACCAGGCCCGACCCTGCTTAGCTTCCGAGATCAGACGAGATCGAGCGTTCTCAGAGTGGTATGGCCGTAAGCGAGATACGTGCTTCGAAATTGCCCATTTATTTTTGCTTCTCAGTGTGTTTGTTTGCTTATATGCCTTTCCTGCTATTTCAGTTCAACTTTTATCACACTTTATCCACAACGGTAAATGTTCGTCCTTAAATTAAGCATTAAAGCAAAGAAAAAAAATTCAAGCTTACAGCACCTGGTATTCCCAGGCGGTCTCCCATCCAAGTACTAAGCAGGCCCGACCCTGCTTAGCTTCCGAGATCAGACGAGATCGAGCGTTCTCAGAGTGGTATGGCCGTAAGCAAGATTCGCACCTCGAAATTGCCCATTTATTTTTGCTTGTCAGCGTGTTTGTTTGCTTATATGCCTTTCCTGCTATTCCAGTTCAACTTTTATCACACTTTATCCACAACGGTAAATGTTTGTCCTTAAATTAAGCATGAAAGCAAAGAAAAAAAAATTAAAGCTTACAGCACCTGGTATTCCCAGGCGGTCTCCCATCCAAGTACTGACCAGGCCCGACCCTGCTTAGCTTCCGAGATCAGACGAGATCGAGCGTTCTCAGAGTGGTATGGCCGTAAGCGAGATTCGCGCTTTAAACTTGCCCATTTATTTTTGCTTGTCAGCATGTTTGTTTGCTCATATGTCTTTCCTGCTATTCCAGTTCAACTTTTATCACACTTTATCCACAACGGTAATTGTTCGTCCTTAAATTAAGCCTGAAAGCAAAGAAAAAAAAATTAAAGCTTACAGCACCTGGTATTCCCAGGCGGTCTCCCATCCAAGTACTAACCAGGCCCGACCCTGCTTAGCTTCCGAGATCAGACGAGATCGAGCGTTCTCAGAGTGGTATGGCCGTAAGCAAGATTCGCACCTCGAAATTGCCCATTTATTTTTGCTTGTCAGCGTGTTTGTTTGCTTATATGCCTTTCCTGCTATTCCAGTTCAACTTTTATCACACTTTATCCACAACGGTAAATGTTCGTCCTTAAATTAAGTATGAAAGCAAAGAAAAAAAAAATTAAAGCTTACAGCACCTGGTATTCCCAGGCGGTCTCCCATCCAAGTACTAACCAGGCCCGACCCTGCTTAGCTTCCGAGATCAGACGAGATCGAGCGTTCTCAGAGTGGTATGGCCGTAAGCAAGATTCGCACCTCGAAATTGCCCATTTATTTTTGCTTGTCAGCGTGTTTGTTTGCTTATATGCCTTTCCTGCTATTCCAGTTCAACTTTTATCACACTTTATCCACAACGGTAAATGTTCGTCCTTAAATTAAGTATGAAAGCAAAGAAAAAAAAATTAAAGCTTACAGCACCTGGTATTCCCAGGCGGTCTCCCATCCAAGTACTAACCAGGCCCGACCCTGCTTAGCTTCCGAGATCAGACGAGATCGAGCGTTCTCAGATTGGTATGGCCGTAAGCGAGATTCATGCTTTGAAATTGCCCATTTATTTTAGTTGTCAGCGTGTTTGTTTACTCATATGCCTTTCCTGCTATTTCAGTTCAACTTTTATCACACTTTATCCACAACGGTAAATGTTCGTCCTTAAATTAAGTATAAAAAGCAAAGAAAAAAAAAATTTAAGCTTACAGCACCTGGTATTCCCAGGCGGTCTCCCATCCAAGTACTAACCAGGCCCGACCCTGCTTAGCTTCCGAGATCAGACGAGATCGAGCGTTCTCAGAGTGGTATGGCCGTAAGCGAGATTCGCACCTCGAAATTGCCCATTTATTTTTGCTTGTCAGCGTGTTTGTTTGCTTATATGCCTTTCCTGCTATTCCAGTTTAACTTTTATCACACTTTATCCACAACGGTAAATGTTCGTCCTTAAATTAAGTATGAAAGCAAAGAAAAAAAAAATTAAAGCTTACAGCACCTGGTATTCCCAGGCGGTCTCCCATCCAAGTACTAACCAGGCCCGACCCTGCTTAGCTTCCGAGATCAGACGAGATCGAGCGTTCTCAGAGTGGTATGGCCGTAAGCGAGATTTGCGCTTCGAAATTGCCAATTTATTTTTGATTGTCAGCGTGTTTGTTTGCTTATATGCCTTTCCTGCTATTCCAGTTAAACTTTTATCACACTTTATTCCTTTCACCTTAGAAATATTTCTAAGCTAAGAAATATGTTATCTATATCTGATGCAGAGAAGCTCGTCCATGCGTTTATGACCTCTAGAATAGACTACTGTAATGCATTACTAGGTGGATGTCCTGCATCATTAATAAACAAGCTTCAGTTAGTTCAGAATGCCGCAGCAAGAGTTCTTACTAGGTCAAGAAAATACGATCATATAACCCCAATCTTATCGTCCCTACATTGGCTTCCTATTAAGTTTCGAATAGACTACAAACTACTGCTACTCACTTATAAAGCACTAAATGGTTTGGCTCCCATGTATCTATCCAGTCTCTTAACACGCTACAATCCGTCACGCTCCCTGAGATCTCAAAACTCTGGGCTTCTAGTAGTTCCTAGAATAGCAAAGTCCACTAAAGGCGGTAGAGCATTTTCACATTTAGCTCCTAAACTCTGGAATAGTCTTCCTGACAGTGTTCGGGGTTCAGATACACTCTCCCAGTTTAAGTGTAGATTAAAAACATATCTTTTTAGCAAAGCCTACACATAACACACATCACACACATCACATCACAACCTTGTGCTCCAGAACATCTGATCACATGCACATTATCAACTTGTGCTGTTAATATCATGAACAGCAGCTACGCTAATTCCTCTCCACTGCTTCTCTTTCTCTCCCCATCCCGAGGCTTCCTGAGGTTTGGCCAGCTCCAGTCACGTCCCACCTCGTGAAGATTATGGACCTATGGATGATCATGGAGAAGTAGATGCCGAGTGTTTAAAGGCCCTGGCATGGAGAAGCTGATGCTGGATCTATGATGATCACAAATTGTTCTGTATTGTTGGAAGATTTATGACCAAACTTTTGATGTCACCCATATGAGGATGGGTTCCCCTTTGAGTCTGGTTCCTCTCAAGGTTTCTTCCTCATATCATCTAAGGGAGTTTTTCCTTGCCACTGTCGCCACGGCTGCTCATCAGGGACAAACGCACACCATTCACCTTCACTGTTGTTTTCTGTAAAGCTGCTTTGAGACAATGTCTGTTGTGAAAAGCGCTATACAAATAAACTTGACTTGACTTTATTCACCACGGTACCTGTTCGTCCTTAAATTAAGCCTGAAAGCAAAGAAAAAAAAATTAAAGCTTACAGCACCTGGTATTCCCAGGCGGTCTCCCATCCAAGTACTAACCAGGCCCGACCCTGCTTAGCTTCCGAGATCAGACGAGATCGAGCGTTCTCAGAGTGGTATGGCCGTAATCGAGATATGTGCTTCGAAATTGGCCATTTGTTTTTGTTGTCATCATGTTTGTTTGCTCATATGCCTTTCCTGCTATTCCAGATCAACTTTTATCACACTTTATTCACCACGGTAAATGTTCATCCTTAAATTAAGCCTGAAAGCAAAGAAAAAAAAGTTAAAGCTTACAGCACCTGGTATTCCCAGGCGGTCTCCCATCCAAGTACTAACCAGGCCCGACCCTGCTTAGCTTCCGAGATCAGACGAGATCGAGCGTTCTCAGAGTGGTATTGGCGTAAACGAGATTCGCACCTCGAAATTGCCCATTTATTTTTGCTTGTCAGCGTGTTTGTTTGCTTATATGCCTTTCCTGCTATTCCAGTTCAACTTTTATCACACTTTATCCACAACGGTAAATGTTCGTCCTTAAATTAAGTATGAAAGCAAAGAAAAAAAAAATTAAAGCTTACAGCACCTGGTATTCCCAGGCGGTCTCCCATCCAAGTACTAACCAGGCCCGACCCTGCTTAGCTTCCGAGATCAGACGAGATCGAGCGTTCTCAGAGTGGTATGGCCGTAAGCGAGATTTGTGCTTCGAAATTGCCAATTTATTTTTGCTTGTCAGCGTGTTTGTTTGCTTATATGCCTTTCCTGCTATTCCAGTTAAACTTTTATCACACTTTATTCACCACGGTACCTGTTCGTCCTTAAATTAAGCCTGAAAGCAAAGAAAAAAAAATTAAAGCTTACAGCACCTGGTATTCCCAGGCGGTCTCCCATCCAAGTACTAACCAGGCCCGACCCTGCTTAGCTTCCGAGATCAGACGAGATCGAGCGTTCTCAGAGTGGTATGGCCGTAAGCAAGATTCGCACCTCGAAATTGCCCATTTATTTTTGCTTGTCAGCGTGTTTGTTTGCTTATATGCCTTTCCTGCTATTCCAGTTCAACTTTTATCACACTTTATCCACAACGGTAAATGTTCGTCCTTAAATTAAGTATGAAAGCAAAGAAAAAAAAAATTAAAGCTTACAGCACCTGGTATTCCCAGGCGGTCTCCCATCCAAGTACTAACCAGGCCCGACCCTGCTTAGCTTCCGAGATCAGACGAGATCGAGCGTTCTCAGAGTGGTATGGCCGTAAGCGAGATTTGTGCTTCGAAATTGCCAATTTATTTTTGCTTGTCAGCGTGTTTGTTTGCTTATATGCCTTTCCTGCTATTCCAGTTAAACTTTTATCACACTTTATTCACCACGGTACCTGTTCGTCCTTAAATTAAGCCTGAAAGCAAAGAAAAAAAAATTAAAGCTTACAGCACCTGGTATTCCCAGGCGGTCTCCCATCCAAGTACTAACCAGGCCCGACCCTGCTTAGCTTCCGAGATCAGACGAGATCGAGCGTTCTCAGAGTGGTATGGCCGTAATCGAGATATGTGCTTCGAAATTGGCCATTTGTTTTTGTTGTCATCATGTTTGTTTGCTCATATGCCTTTCCTGCTATTCCAGATCAACTTTTATCACACTTTATTCACCACGGTAAATGTTCATCCTTAAATTAAGCCTGAAAGCAAAGAAAAAAAAGTTAAAGCTTACAGCACCTGGTATTCCCAGGCGGTCTCCCATCCAAGTACTAACCAGGCCCGACCCTGCTTAGCTTCCGAGATCAGACGAGATCGAGCGTTCTCAGAGTGGTATGGCCGTAAGCAAGATTCGCACCTCGAAATTGCCCATTTATTTTTGCTTGTCAGCGTGTTTGTTTGCTTATATGCCTTTCCTGCTATTCCAGTTCAACTTTTATCACACTTTATCCACAACGGTAAATGTTTGTCCTTAAATTAAGCATGAAAGCAAAGAAAAAAAAATTAAAGCTTACAGCACCTGGTATTCCCAGGCGGTCTCCCATCCAAGTACTAACCAGGCCCGACCCTGCTTAGCTTCCGAGATCAGACGAGATCGAGCGTTCTCAGAGTGGTATGGCCGTAAGCGAGATACGTGCTTCGAAATTGCCCATTTATTTTTGCTTCTCAGTGTGTTTGTTTGCTTATATGCCTTTCCTGCTATTTCAGTTCAACTTTTATCACACTTTATCCACAACGGTAAATGTTCGTCCTTAAATTAAGCATTAAAGCAAAGAAAAAAAATTCAAGCTTACAGCACCTGGTATTCCCAGGCGGTCTCCCATCCAAGTACTAACCAGGCCCGACCCTGCTTAGCTTCCGAGATCAGACGAGATCGAGCGTTCTCAGAGTGGTATGGCCGTAAGCAAGATTCGCACCTCGAAATTGCCCATTTATTTTTGCTTGTCAGCGTGTTTGTTTGCTTATATGCCTTTCCTGCTATTCCAGTTCAACTTTTATCACACTTTATCCACAACGGTAAATGTTTGTCCTTAAATTAAGCATGAAAGCAAAGAAAAAAAAATTAAAGCTTACAGCACCTGGTATTCCCAGGCGGTCTCCCATCCAAGTACTAACCAGGCCCGACCCTGCTTAGCTTCCGAGATCAGACGAGATCGAGCGTTCTCAGAGTGGTATGGCCGTAAGCGAGATACGTGCTTCGAAATTGCCCATTTATTTTTGCTTCTCAGTGTGTTTGTTTGCTTATATGCCTTTCCTGCTATTTCAGTTCAACTTTTATCACACTTTATCCACAACGGTAAATGTTCGTCCTTAAATTAAGCATTAAAGCAAAGAAAAAAAATTCAAGCTTACAGCACCTGGTATTCCCAGGCGGTCTCCCATCCAAGTACTAAGCAGGCCCGACCCTGCTTAGCTTCCGAGATCAGACGAGATCGAGCGTTCTCAGAGTGGTATGGCCGTAAGCAAGATTCGCACCTCGAAATTGCCCATTTATTTTTGCTTGTCAGCGTGTTTGTTTGCTTATATGCCTTTCCTGCTATTCCAGTTCAACTTTTATCACACTTTATCCACAACGGTAAATGTTTGTCCTTAAATTAAGCATGAAAGCAAAGAAAAAAAAATTAAAGCTTACAGCACCTGGTATTCCCAGGCGGTCTCCCATCCAAGTACTGACCAGGCCCGACCCTGCTTAGCTTCCGAGATCAGACGAGATCGAGCGTTCTCAGAGTGGTATGGCCGTAAGCGAGATTCGCGCTTTAAACTTGCCCATTTATTTTTGCTTGTCAGCATGTTTGTTTGCTCATATGTCTTTCCTGCTATTCCAGTTCAACTTTTATCACACTTTATCCACAACGGTAATTGTTCGTCCTTAAATTAAGCCTGAAAGCAAAGAAAAAAAAATTAAAGCTTACAGCACCTGGTATTCCCAGGCGGTCTCCCATCCAAGTACTAACCAGGCCCGACCCTGCTTAGCTTCCGAGATCAGACGAGATCGAGCGTTCTCAGAGTGGTATGGCCGTAAGCAAGATTCGCACCTCGAAATTGCCCATTTATTTTTGCTTGTCAGCGTGTTTGTTTGCTTATATGCCTTTCCTGCTATTCCAGTTCAACTTTTATCACACTTTATCCACAACGGTAAATGTTCGTCCTTAAATTAAGTATGAAAGCAAAGAAAAAAAAAATTAAAGCTTACAGCACCTGGTATTCCCAGGCGGTCTCCCATCCAAGTACTAACCAGGCCCGACCCTGCTTAGCTTCCGAGATCAGACGAGATCGAGCGTTCTCAGAGTGGTATGGCCGTAAGCGAGATTTGTGCTTCGAAATTGCCAATTTATTTTTGCTTGTCAGCGTGTTTGTTTGCTTATATGCCTTTCCTGCTATTCCAGTTAAACTTTTATCACACTTTATTCACCACGGTACCTGTTCGTCCTTAAATTAAGCCTGAAAGCAAAGAAAAAAAAATTAAAGCTTACAGCACCTGGTATTCCCAGGCGGTCTCCCATCCAAGTACTGACCAGGCCCGACCCTGCTTAGCTTCCGAGATCAGACGAGATCGAGCGTTCTCAGAGTGGTATGGCCGTAAGCGAGATTCGCGCTTCAAAATTGCCCATTTATTTTTGCTTGTCAGCATGTTTGTTTGCTCATATGTCTTTCCTGCTATTCCAGTTCAACTTTTATCACACTTTATCCACAACGGTAAATGTTCGTCCTTAAATTAAGCCTGAAAGCAAAGAAAAAAAAATTAAAGCTTACAGCACCTGGTATTCCCAGGCGGTCTCCCATCCAAGTACTAACCAGGCCCGACCCTGCTTAGCTTCCGAGATCAGACGAGATCGAGCGTTCTCAGATTGGTATGGCCGTAAGCGAGATTCATGCTTTGAAATTGCCCATTTATTTTAGTTGTCAGCGTGTTTGTTTACTCATATGCCTTTCCTGCTATTTCAGTTCAACTTTTATCACACTTTATCCACAACGGTAAATGTTCGTCCTTAAATTAAGTATAAAAAGCAAAGAAAAAAAAAATTTAAGCTTACAGCACCTGGTATTCCCAGGCGGTCTCCCATCCAAGTACTAACCAGGCCCGACCCTGCTTAGCTTCCGAGATCAGACGAGATCGAGCGTTCTCAGAGTGGTATGGCCGTAAGCGAGATTCGCACCTCGAAATTGCCCATTTATTTTTGCTTGTCAGCGTGTTTGTTTGCTTATATGCCTTTCCTGCTATTCCAGTTCAACTTTTATCACACTTTATCCACAACGGTAAATGTTTGTCCTTAAATTAAGCATGAAAGCAAAGAAAAAAAAATTAAAGCTTACAGCACCTGGTATTCCCAGGCGGTCTCCCATCCAAGTACTGACCAGGCCCGACCCTGCTTAGCTTCCGAGATCAGACGAGATCGAGCGTTCTCAGAGTGGTATGGCCGTAAGCGAGATTCGCGCTTTAAACTTGCCCATTTATTTTTGCTTGTCAGCATGTTTGTTTGCTCATATGTCTTTCCTGCTATTCCAGTTCAACTTTTATCACACTTTATCCACAACGGTAATTGTTCGTCCTTAAATTAAGCCTGAAAGCAAAGAAAAAAAAATTAAAGCTTACAGCACCTGGTATTCCCAGGCGGTCTCCCATCCAAGTACTAACCAGGCCCGACCCTGCTTAGCTTCCGAGATCAGACGAGATCGAGCGTTCTCAGAGTGGTATGGCCGTAAGCAAGATTCGCACCTCGAAATTGCCCATTTATTTTTGCTTGTCAGCGTGTTTGTTTGCTTATATGCCTTTCCTGCTATTCCAGTTCAACTTTTATCACACTTTATCCACAACGGTAAATGTTCGTCCTTAAATTAAGTATGAAAGCAAAGAAAAAAAAAATTAAAGCTTACAGCACCTGGTATTCCCAGGCGGTCTCCCATCCAAGTACTAACCAGGCCCGACCCTGCTTAGCTTCCGAGATCAGACGAGATCGAGCGTTCTCAGAGTGGTATGGCCGTAAGCGAGATTTGTGCTTCGAAATTGCCAATTTATTTTTGCTTGTCAGCGTGTTTGTTTGCTTATATGCCTTTCCTGCTATTCCAGTTAAACTTTTATCACACTTTATTCACCACGGTACCTGTTCATCCTTAAATTAAGCCTGAAAGCAAAGAAAAAAAAGTTAAAGCTTACAGCACCTGGTATTCCCAGGCGGTCTCCCATCCAAGTACTAACCAGGCCCGACCCTGCTTAGCTTCCGAGATCAGACGAGATCGAGCGTTCTCAGAGTGGTATGGCCGTAAGCGAGATATGTGCTTCGAAATTGGCCATTTGTTTTTGTTGTCAGCGTGTTTGTTTGCTTATATGCCTTTCCTGCTATTCCAGTTCAACTTTTATCACACTTTATCCACAACGGTAAATGTTTGTCCTTAAATTAAGCATGAAAGCAAAGAAAAAAAAATTAAAGCTTACAGCACCTGGTATTCCCAGGCGGTCTCCCATCCAAGTACTAACCAGGCCCGACCCTGCTTAGCTTCCGAGATCAGACGAGATCGAGCGTTCTCAGAGTGGTATGGCCGTAATCGAGATATGTGCTTCGAAATTGGCCATTTGTTTTTGTTGTCAGCGTGTTTGTTTGCTTATATGCCTTTCCTGCTATTCCAGTTCAACTTTTATCACACTTTATCCACAACGGTAAATGTTTGTCCTTAAATTAAGCATGAAAGCAAAGAAAAAAAAATTAAAGCTTACAGCACCTGGTATTCCCAGGCGGTCTCCCATCCAAGTACTAACCAGGCCCGACCCTGCTTAGCTTCCGAGATCAGACGAGATCGAGCGTTCTCAGAGTGGTATGGCCGTAAGCGAGATACGTGCTTCGAAATTGCCCATTTATTTTTGCTTCTCAGTGTGTTTGTTTGCTTATATGCCTTTCCTGCTATTTCAGTTCAACTTTTATCACACTTTATCCACAACGGTAAATGTTCGTCCTTAAATTAAGCATTAAAGCAAAGAAAAAAAATTCAAGCTTACAGCACCTGGTATTCCCAGGCGGTCTCCCATCCAAGTACTAACCAGGCCCGACCCTGCTTAGCTTCCGAGATCAGACGAGATCGAGCGTTCTCAGAGTGGTATGGCCGTAAGCGAGATTCGCACCTCGAAATTGCCCATTTATTTTTGCTTGTCAGCGTGTTTGTTTGCTTATATGCCTTTCCTGCTATTCCAGTTCAACTTTTATCACACTTTATCCACAACGGTAAATGTTTGTCCTTAAATTAAGCATGAAAGCAAAGAAAAAAAAATTAAAGCTTACAGCACCTGGTATTCCCAGGCGGTCTCCCATCCAAGTACTAACCAGGCCCGACCCTGCTTAGCTTCCGAGATCAGACGAGATCGAGCGTTCTCAGAGTGGTATGGCAGTAAGCGAGATACGTGCTTCGAAATTGCCCATTTATTTTTGCTTCTCAGTGTGTTTGTTTGCTTATATGCCTTTCCTGCTATTTCAGTTCAACTTTTATCACACTTTATCCACAACGGTAAATGTTCGTCCTTAAATTAAGCATTAAAGCAAAGAAAAAAAATTCAAGCTTACAGCACCTGGTATTCCCAGGCGGTCTCCCATCCAAGTACTAAGCAGGCCCGACCCTGCTTAGCTTCCGAGATCAGACGAGATCGAGCGTTCTCAGAGTGGTATGGCCGTAAGCAAGATTCGCACCTCGAAATTGCCCATTTATTTTTGCTTGTCAGCGTGTTTGTTTGCTTATATGCCTTTCCTGCTATTCCAGTTCAACTTTTATCACACTTTATCCACAACGGTAAATGTTTGTCCTTAAATTAAGCATGAAAGCAAAGAAAAAAAAATTAAAGCTTACAGCACCTGGTATTCCCAGGCGGTCTCCCATCCAAGTACTGACCAGGCCCGACCCTGCTTAGCTTCCGAGATCAGACGAGATCGAGCGTTCTCAGAGTGGTATGGCCGTAAGCGAGATTCGCGCTTTAAACTTGCCCATTTATTTTTGCTTGTCAGCATGTTTGTTTGCTCATATGTCTTTCCTGCTATTCCAGTTCAACTTTTATCACACTTTATCCACAACGGTAATTGTTCGTCCTTAAATTAAGCCTGAAAGCAAAGAAAAAAAAATTAAAGCTTACAGCACCTGGTATTCCCAGGCGGTCTCCCATCCAAGTACTAACCAGGCCCGACCCTGCTTAGCTTCCGAGATCAGACGAGATCGAGCGTTCTCAGAGTGGTATGGCCGTAAGCAAGATTCGCACCTCGAAATTGCCCATTTATTTTTGCTTGTCAGCGTGTTTGTTTGCTTATATGCCTTTCCTGCTATTCCAGTTCAACTTTTATCACACTTTATCCACAACGGTAAATGTTCGTCCTTAAATTAAGTATGAAAGCAAAGAAAAAAAAAATTAAAGCTTACAGCACCTGGTATTCCCAGGCGGTCTCCCATCCAAGTACTAACCAGGCCCGACCCTGCTTAGCTTCCGAGATCAGACGAGATCGAGCGTTCTCAGAGTGGTATGGCCGTAAGCGAGATTTGTGCTTCGAAATTGCCAATTTATTTTTGCTTGTCAGCGTGTTTGTTTGCTTATATGCCTTTCCTGCTATTCCAGTTAAACTTTTATCACACTTTATTCACCACGGTACCTGTTCGTCCTTAAATTAAGCCTGAAAGCAAAGAAAAAAAAATTAAAGCTTACAGCACCTGGTATTCCCAGGCGGTCTCCCATCCAAGTACTGACCAGGCCCGACCCTGCTTAGCTTCCGAGATCAGACGAGATCGAGCGTTCTCAGAGTGGTATGGCCGTAAGCGAGATTCGCGCTTCAAAATTGCCCATTTATTTTTGCTTGTCAGCATGTTTGTTTGCTCATATGTCTTTCCTGCTATTCCAGTTCAACTTTTATCACACTTTATCCACAACGGTAAATGTTCGTCCTTAAATTAAGCCTGAAAGCAAAGAAAAAAAAATTAAAGCTTACAGCACCTGGTATTCCCAGGCGGTCTCCCATCCAAGTACTAACCAGGCCCGACCCTGCTTAGCTTCCGAGATCAGACGAGATCGAGCGTTCTCAGATTGGTATGGCCGTAAGCGAGATTCATGCTTTGAAATTGCCCATTTATTTTAGTTGTCAGCGTGTTTGTTTACTCATATGCCTTTCCTGCTATTTCAGTTCAACTTTTATCACACTTTATCCACAACGGTAAATGTTCGTCCTTAAATTAAGTATAAAAAGCAAAGAAAAAAAAAATTTAAGCTTACAGCACCTGGTATTCCCAGGCGGTCTCCCATCCAAGTACTAACCAGGCCCGACCCTGCTTAGCTTCCGAGATCAGACGAGATCGAGCGTTCTCAGAGTGGTATGGCCGTAAGCGAGATTCGCACCTCGAAATTGCCCATTTATTTTTGCTTGTCAGCGTGTTTGTTTGCTTATATGCCTTTCCTGCTATTCCAGTTTAACTTTTATCACACTTTATCCACAACGGTAAATGTTCGTCCTTAAATTAAGTATGAAAGCAAAGAAAAAAAAAATTAAAGCTTACAGCACCTGGTATTCCCAGGCGGTCTCCCATCCAAGTACTAACCAGGCCCGACCCTGCTTAGCTTCCGAGATCAGACGAGATCGAGCGTTCTCAGAGTGGTATGGCCGTAAGCGAGATTTGCGCTTCGAAATTGCCAATTTATTTTTGATTGTCAGCGTGTTTGTTTGCTTATATGCCTTTCCTGCTATTCCAGTTAAACTTTTATCACACTTTATTCCTTTCACCTTAGAAATATTTCTAAGCTAAGAAATATGTTATCTATATCTGATGCAGAGAAGCTCGTCCATGCGTTTATGACCTCTAGAATAGACTACTGTAATGCATTACTAGGTGGATGTCCTGCATCATTAATAAACAAGCTTCAGTTAGTTCAGAATGCCGCAGCAAGAGTTCTTACTAGGTCAAGAAAATACGATCATATAACCCCAATCTTATCGTCCCTACATTGGCTTCCTATTAAGTTTCGAATAGACTACAAACTACTGCTACTCACTTATAAAGCACTAAATGGTTTGGCTCCCATGTATCTATCCAGTCTCTTAACACGCTACAATCCGTCACGCTCCCTGAGATCTCAAAACTCTGGGCTTCTAGTAGTTCCTAGAATAGCAAAGTCCACTAAAGGCGGTAGAGCATTTTCACATTTAGCTCCTAAACTCTGGAATAGTCTTCCTGACAGTGTTCGGGGTTCAGATACACTCTCCCAGTTTAAGTGTAGATTAAAAACATATCTTTTTAGCAAAGCCTACACATAACACACATCACACACATCACATCACAACCTTGTGCTCCAGAACATCTGATCACATGCACATTATCAACTTGTGCTGTTAATATCATGAACAGCAGCTACGCTAATTCCTCTCCACTGCTTCTCTTTCTCTCCCCATCCCGAGGCTTCCTGAGGTTTGGCCAGCTCCAGTCACGTCCCACCTCGTGAAGATTATGGACCTATGGATGATCATGGAGAAGTAGATGCCGAGTGTTTAAAGGCCCTGGCATGGAGAAGCTGATGCTGGATCTATGATGATCACAAATTGTTCTGTATTGTTGGAAGATTTATGACCAAACTTTTGATGTCACCCATATGAGGATGGGTTCCCCTTTGAGTCTGGTTCCTCTCAAGGTTTCTTCCTCATATCATCTAAGGGAGTTTTTCCTTGCCACTGTCGCCACGGCTGCTCATCAGGGACAAACGCACACCATTCACCTTCACTGTTGTTTTCTGTAAAGCTGCTTTGAGACAATGTCTGTTGTGAAAAGCGCTATACAAATAAACTTGACTTGACTTTATTCACCACGGTACCTGTTCGTCCTTAAATTAAGCCTGAAAGCAAAGAAAAAAAAATTAAAGCTTACAGCACCTGGTATTCCCAGGCGGTCTCCCATCCAAGTACTAACCAGGCCCGACCCTGCTTAGCTTCCGAGATCAGACGAGATCGAGCGTTCTCAGAGTGGTATGGCCGTAATCGAGATATGTGCTTCGAAATTGGCCATTTGTTTTTGTTGTCATCATGTTTGTTTGCTCATATGCCTTTCCTGCTATTCCAGATCAACTTTTATCACACTTTATTCACCACGGTAAATGTTCATCCTTAAATTAAGCCTGAAAGCAAAGAAAAAAAAGTTAAAGCTTACAGCACCTGGTATTCCCAGGCGGTCTCCCATCCAAGTACTAACCAGGCCCGACCCTGCTTAGCTTCCGAGATCAGACGAGATCGAGCGTTCTCAGAGTGGTATGGCCGTAAGCGAGATTCGCACCTCGAAATTGCCCATTTATTTTTGCTTGTCAGCGTGTTTGTTTGCTTATATGCCTTTCCTGCTATTCCAGTTCAACTTTTATCACACTTTATCCACAACGGTAAATGTTTGTCCTTAAATTAAGCATGAAAGCAAAGAAAAAAAAATTAAAGCTTACAGCACCTGGTATTCCCAGGCGGTCTCCCATCCAAGTACTAACCAGGCCCGACCCTGCTTAGCTTCCGAGATCAGACGAGATCGAGCGTTCTCAGAGTGGTATGGCCGTAAGCGAGATACGTGCTTCGAAATTGCCCATTTATTTTTGCTTCTCAGTGTGTTTGTTTGCTTATATGCCTTTCCTGCTATTTCAGTTCAACTTTTATCACACTTTATCCACAACGGTAAATGTTCGTCCTTAAATTAAGCATTAAAGCAAAGAAAAAAAATTCAAGCTTACAGCACCTGGTATTCCCAGGCGGTCTCCCATCCAAGTACTAACCAGGCCCGACCCTGCTTAGCTTCCGAGATCAGACGAGATCGAGCGTTCTCAGAGTGGTATGGCCGTAAGCGAGATTTGTGCTTCGAAATTGCCAATTTATTTTTGCTTGTCAGCGTGTTTGTTTGCTTATATGCCTTTCCTGCTATTCCAGTTAAACTTTTATCACACTTTATTCACCACGGTACCTGTTCGTCCTTAAATTAAGCCTGAAAGCAAAGAAAAAAAAATTAAAGCTTACAGCACCTGGTATTCCCAGGCGGTCTCCCATCCAAGTACTGACCAGGCCCGACCCTGCTTAGCTTCCGAGATCAGACGAGATCGAGCGTTCTCAGAGTGGTATGGCCGTAAGCGAGATTCGCGCTTCAAAATTGCCCATTTATTTTTGCTTGTCAGCATGTTTGTTTGCTCATATGTCTTTCCTGCTATTCCAGTTCAACTTTTATCACACTTTATCCACAACGGTAAATGTTCGTCCTTAAATTAAGCCTGAAAGCAAAGAAAAAAAAATTAAAGCTTACAGCACCTGGTATTCCCAGGCGGTCTCCCATCCAAGTACTAACCAGGCCCGACCCTGCTTAGCTTCCGAGATCAGACGAGATCGAGCGTTCTCAGATTGGTATGGCCGTAAGCGAGATTCATGCTTTGAAATTGCCCATTTATTTTAGTTGTCAGCGTGTTTGTTTACTCATATGCCTTTCCTGCTATTTCAGTTCAACTTTTATCACACTTTATCCACAACGGTAAATGTTCGTCCTTAAATTAAGTATAAAAAGCAAAGAAAAAAAAAATTTAAGCTTACAGCACCTGGTATTCCCAGGCGGTCTCCCATCCAAGTACTAACCAGGCCCGACCCTGCTTAGCTTCCGAGATCAGACGAGATCGAGCGTTCTCAGAGTGGTATGGCCGTAAGCGAGATTCGCACCTCGAAATTGCCCATTTATTTTTGCTTGTCAGCGTGTTTGTTTGCTTATATGCCTTTCCTGCTATTCCAGTTTAACTTTTATCACACTTTATCCACAACGGTAAATGTTCGTCCTTAAATTAAGTATGAAAGCAAAGAAAAAAAAAATTAAAGCTTACAGCACCTGGTATTCCCAGGCGGTCTCCCATCCAAGTACTAACCAGGCCCGACCCTGCTTAGCTTCCGAGATCAGACGAGATCGAGCGTTCTCAGAGTGGTATGGCCGTAAGCGAGATTTGCGCTTCGAAATTGCCAATTTATTTTTGATTGTCAGCGTGTTTGTTTGCTTATATGCCTTTCCTGCTATTCCAGTTAAACTTTTATCACACTTTATTCCTTTCACCTTAGAAATATTTCTAAGCTAAGAAATATGTTATCTATATCTGATGCAGAGAAGCTCGTCCATGCGTTTATGACCTCTAGAATAGACTACTGTAATGCATTACTAGGTGGATGTCCTGCATCATTAATAAAACAAGCTTCAGTTAGTTCAGAATGCCGCAGCAAGAGTTCTTACTAGGTCAAGAAAATACGATCATATAACCCCAATCTTATCGTCCCTACATTGGCTTCCTATTAAGTTTCGAATAGACTACAAACTACTGCTACTCACTTATAAAGCACTAAATGGTTTGGCTCCCATGTATCTATCCAGTCTCTTAACACGCTACAATCCGTCACGCTCCCTGAGATCTCAAAACTCTGGGCTTCTAGTAGTTCCTAGAATAGCAAAGTCCACTAAAGGCGGTAGAGCATTTTCACATTTAGCTCCTAAACTCTGGAATAGTCTTCCTGACAGTGTTCGGGGTTCAGATACACTCTCCCAGTTTAAGTGTAGATTAAAAACATATCTTTTTAGCAAAGCCTACACATAACACACATCACACACATCACATCACAACCTTGTGCTCCAGAACATCTGATCACATGCACATTATCAACTTGTGCTGTTAATATCATGAACAGCAGCTACGCTAATTCCTCTCCACTGCTTCTCTTTCTCTCCCCATCCCGAGGCTTCCTGAGGTTTGGCCAGCTCCAGTCACGTCCCACCTCGTGAAGATTATGGACCTATGGATGATCATGGAGAAGTAGATGCCGAGTGTTTAAAGGCCCTGGCATGGAGAAGCTGATGCTGGATCTATGATGATCACAAATTGTTCTGTATTGTTGGAAGATTTATGACCAAACTTTTGATGTCACCCATATGAGGATGGGTTCCCCTTTGAGTCTGGTTCCTCTCAAGGTTTCTTCCTCATATCATCTAAGGGAGTTTTTCCTTGCCACTGTCGCCACGGCTGCTCATCAGGGACAAACGCACACCATTCACCTTCACTGTTGTTTTCTGTAAAGCTGCTTTGAGACAATGTCTGTTGTGAAAAGCGCTATACAAATAAACTTGACTTGACTTTATTCACCACGGTACCTGTTCGTCCTTAAATTAAGCCTGAAAGCAAAGAAAAAAAAATTAAAGCTTACAGCACCTGGTATTCCCAGGCGGTCTCCCATCCAAGTACTAACCAGGCCCGACCCTGCTTAGCTTCCGAGATCAGACGAGATCGAGCGTTCTCAGAGTGGTATGGCCGTAATCGAGATATGTGCTTCGAAATTGGCCATTTGTTTTTGTTGTCATCATGTTTGTTTGCTCATATGCCTTTCCTGCTATTCCAGATCAACTTTTATCACACTTTATTCACCACGGTAAATGTTCATCCTTAAATTAAGCCTGAAAGCAAAGAAAAAAAAGTTAAAGCTTACAGCACCTGGTATTCCCAGGCGGTCTCCCATCCAAGTACTAACCAGGCCCGACCCTGCTTAGCTTCCGAGATCAGACGAGATCGAGCGTTCTCAGAGTGGTATGGCCGTAAGCAAGATTCGCACCTCGAAATTGCCCATTTATTTTTGCTTGTCAGCGTGTTTGTTTGCTTATATGCCTTTCCTGCTATTCCAGTTCAACTTTTATCACACTTTATCCACAACGGTAAATGTTTGTCCTTAAATTAAGCATGAAAGCAAAGAAAAAAAAATTAAAGCTTACAGCACCTGGTATTCCCAGGCGGTCTCCCATCCAAGTACTAACCAGGCCCGACCCTGCTTAGCTTCCGAGATCAGACGAGATCGAGCGTTCTCAGAGTGGTATGGCCGTAAGCGAGATACGTGCTTCGAAATTGCCCATTTATTTTTGCTTCTCAGTGTGTTTGTTTGCTTATATGCCTTTCCTGCTATTTCAGTTCAACTTTTATCACACTTTATCCACAACGGTAAATGTTCGTCCTTAAATTAAGCATTAAAGCAAAGAAAAAAAATTCAAGCTTACAGCACCTGGTATTCCCAGGCGGTCTCCCATCCAAGTACTAACCAGGCCCGACCCTGCTTAGCTTCCGAGATCAGACGAGATCGAGCGTTCTCAGAGTGGTATGGCCGTAAGCGAGATTTGTGCTTCGAAATTGCCAATTTATTTTTGCTTGTCAGCGTGTTTGTTTGCTTATATGCCTTTCCTGCTATTCCAGTTAAACTTTTATCACACTTTATTCACCACGGTACCTGTTCGTCCTTAAATTAAGCCTGAAAGCAAAGAAAAAAAAATTAAAGCTTACAGCACCTGGTATTCCCAGGCGGTCTCCCATCCAAGTACTGACCAGGCCCGACCCTGCTTAGCTTCCGAGATCAGACGAGATCGAGCGTTCTCAGAGTGGTATGGCCGTAAGCGAGATTCGCGCTTCAAAATTGCCCATTTATTTTTGCTTGTCAGCATGTTTGTTTGCTCATATGTCTTTCCTGCTATTCCAGTTCAACTTTTATCACACTTTATCCACAACGGTAAATGTTCGTCCTTAAATTAAGCCTGAAAGCAAAGAAAAAAAAATTAAAGCTTACAGCACCTGGTATTCCCAGGCGGTCTCCCATCCAAGTACTAACCAGGCCCGACCCTGCTTAGCTTCCGAGATCAGACGAGATCGAGCGTTCTCAGATTGGTATGGCCGTAAGCGAGATTCATGCTTTGAAATTGCCCATTTATTTTAGTTGTCAGCGTGTTTGTTTACTCATATGCCTTTCCTGCTATTTCAGTTCAACTTTTATCACACTTTATCCACAACGGTAAATGTTCGTCCTTAAATTAAGTATAAAAAGCAAAGAAAAAAAAAATTTAAGCTTACAGCACCTGGTATTCCCAGGCGGTCTCCCATCCAAGTACTAACCAGGCCCGACCCTGCTTAGCTTCCGAGATCAGACGAGATCGAGCGTTCTCAGAGTGGTATGGCCGTAAGCGAGATTCGCACCTCGAAATTGCCCATTTATTTTTGCTTGTCAGCGTGTTTGTTTGCTTATATGCCTTTCCTGCTATTCCAGTTTAACTTTTATCACACTTTATCCACAACGGTAAATGTTCGTCCTTAAATTAAGTATGAAAGCAAAGAAAAAAAAAATTAAAGCTTACAGCACCTGGTATTCCCAGGCGGTCTCCCATCCAAGTACTAACCAGGCCCGACCCTGCTTAGCTTCCGAGATCAGACGAGATCGAGCGTTCTCAGAGTGGTATGGCCGTAAGCGAGATTTGCGCTTCGAAATTGCCAATTTATTTTTGATTGTCAGCGTGTTTGTTTGCTTATATGCCTTTCCTGCTATTCCAGTTAAACTTTTATCACACTTTATTCCTTTCACCTTAGAAATATTTCTAAGCTAAGAAATATGTTATCTATATCTGATGCAGAGAAGCTCGTCCATGCGTTTATGACCTCTAGAATAGACTACTGTAATGCATTACTAGGTGGATGTCCTGCATCATTAATAAACAAGCTTCAGTTAGTTCAGAATGCCGCAGCAAGAGTTCTTACTAGGTCAAGAAAATACGATCATATAACCCCAATCTTATCGTCCCTACATTGGCTTCCTATTAAGTTTCGAATAGACTACAAACTACTGCTACTCACTTATAAAGCACTAAATGGTTTGGCTCCCATGTATCTATCCAGTCTCTTAACACGCTACAATCCGTCACGCTCCCTGAGATCTCAAAACTCTGGGCTTCTAGTAGTTCCTAGAATAGCAAAGTCCACTAAAGGCGGTAGAGCATTTTCACATTTAGCTCCTAAACTCTGGAATAGTCTTCCTGACAGTGTTCGGGGTTCAGATACACTCTCCCAGTTTAAGTGTAGATTAAAAACATATCTTTTTAGCAAAGCCTACACATAACACACATCACACACATCACATCACAACCTTGTGCTCCAGAACATCTGATCACATGCACATTATCAACTTGTGCTGTTAATATCATGAACAGCAGCTACGCTAATTCCTCTCCACTGCTTCTCTTTCTCTCCCCATCCCGAGGCTTCCTGAGGTTTGGCCAGCTCCAGTCACGTCCCACCTCGTGAAGATTATGGACCTATGGATGATCATGGAGAAGTAGATGCCGAGTGTTTAAAGGCCCTGGCATGGAGAAGCTGATGCTGGATCTATGATGATCACAAATTGTTCTGTATTGTTGGAAGATTTATGACCAAACTTTTGATGTCACCCATATGAGGATGGGTTCCCCTTTGAGTCTGGTTCCTCTCAAGGTTTCTTCCTCATATCATCTAAGGGAGTTTTTCCTTGCCACTGTCGCCACGGCTGCTCATCAGGGACAAACGCACACCATTCACCTTCACTGTTGTTTTCTGTAAAGCTGCTTTGAGACAATGTCTGTTGTGAAAAGCGCTATACAAATAAACTTGACTTGACTTTATTCACCACGGTACCTGTTCGTCCTTAAATTAAGCCTGAAAGCAAAGAAAAAAAAATTAAAGCTTACAGCACCTGGTATTCCCAGGCGGTCTCCCATCCAAGTACTAACCAGGCCCGACCCTGCTTAGCTTCCGAGATCAGACGAGATCGAGCGTTCTCAGAGTGGTATGGCCGTAATCGAGATATGTGCTTCGAAATTGGCCATTTGTTTTTGTTGTCATCATGTTTGTTTGCTCATATGCCTTTCCTGCTATTCCAGATCAACTTTTATCACACTTTATTCACCACGGTAAATGTTCATCCTTAAATTAAGCCTGAAAGCAAAGAAAAAAAAGTTAAAGCTTACAGCACCTGGTATTCCCAGGCGGTCTCCCATCCAAGTACTAACCAGGCCCGACCCTGCTTAGCTTCCGAGATCAGACGAGATCGAGCGTTCTCAGAGTGGTATGGCCGTAAGCAAGATTCGCACCTCGAAATTGCCCATTTATTTTTGCTTGTCAGCGTGTTTGTTTGCTTATATGCCTTTCCTGCTATTCCAGTTCAACTTTTATCACACTTTATCCACAACGGTAAATGTTTGTCCTTAAATTAAGCATGAAAGCAAAGAAAAAAAAATTAAAGCTTACAGCACCTGGTATTCCCAGGCGGTCTCCCATCCAAGTACTAACCAGGCCCGACCCTGCTTAGCTTCCGAGATCAGACGAGATCGAGCGTTCTCAGAGTGGTATGGCCGTAAGCGAGATACGTGCTTCGAAATTGCCCATTTATTTTTGCTTCTCAGTGTGTTTGTTTGCTTATATGCCTTTCCTGCTATTTCAGTTCAACTTTTATCACACTTTATCCACAACGGTAAATGTTCGTCCTTAAATTAAGCATTAAAGCAAAGAAAAAAAATTCAAGCTTACAGCACCTGGTATTCCCAGGCGGTCTCCCATCCAAGTACTAACCAGGCCCGACCCTGCTTAGCTTCCGAGATCAGACGAGATCGAGCGTTCTCAGAGTGGTATGGCCGTAAGCAAGATTCGCACCTCGAAATTGCCCATTTATTTTTGCTTGTCAGCGTGTTTGTTTGCTTATATGCCTTTCCTGCTATTCCAGTTCAACTTTTATCACACTTTATCCACAACGGTAAATGTTTGTCCTTAAATTAAGCATGAAAGCAAAGAAAAAAAAATTAAAGCTTACAGCACCTGGTATTCCCAGGCGGTCTCCCATCCAAGTACTGACCAGGCCCGACCCTGCTTAGCTTCCGAGATCAGACGAGATCGAGCGTTCTCAGAGTGGTATGGCCGTAAGCGAGATTCGCGCTTTAAACTTGCCCATTTATTTTTGCTTGTCAGCATGTTTGTTTGCTCATATGTCTTTCCTGCTATTCCAGTTCAACTTTTATCACACTTTATCCACAACGGTAATTGTTCGTCCTTAAATTAAGCCTGAAAGCAAAGAAAAAAAAATTAAAGCTTACAGCACCTGGTATTCCCAGGCGGTCTCCCATCCAAGTACTAACCAGGCCCGACCCTGCTTAGCTTCCGAGATCAGACGAGATCGAGCGTTCTCAGAGTGGTATGGCCGTAAGCAAGATTCGCACCTCGAAATTGCCCATTTATTTTTGCTTGTCAGCGTGTTTGTTTGCTTATATGCCTTTCCTGCTATTCCAGTTCAACTTTTATCACACTTTATCCACAACGGTAAATGTTCGTCCTTAAATTAAGTATGAAAGCAAAGAAAAAAAAAATTAAAGCTTACAGCACCTGGTATTCCCAGGCGGTCTCCCATCCAAGTACTAACCAGGCCCGACCCTGCTTAGCTTCCGAGATCAGACGAGATCGAGCGTTCTCAGAGTGGTATGGCCGTAAGCGAGATTTGTGCTTCGAAATTGCCAATTTATTTTTGCTTGTCAGCGTGTTTGTTTGCTTATATGCCTTTCCTGCTATTCCAGTTAAACTTTTATCACACTTTATTCACCACGGTACCTGTTCGTCCTTAAATTAAGCCTGAAAGCAAAGAAAAAAAAATTAAAGCTTACAGCACCTGGTATTCCCAGGCGGTCTACCATCCAAGTACTAACCAGGCCCGACCCTGCTTAGCTTCCGAGATCAGACGAGATCGAGCGTTCTCAGAGTGGTATGGTCGTAATCGAGATATGTGCTTCGAAATTGGCCATTTGTTTTTGTTGTCATCATGTTTGTTTGCTCATATGCCTTTCCTGCTATTCCAGATCAACTTTTATCACACTTTATTCACCACGGTAAATGTTCATCCTTAAATTAAGCCTGAAAGCAAAGAAAAAAAAGTTAAAGCTTACAGCACCTGGTATTCCCAGGCGGTCTCCCATCCAAGTACTAACCAGGCCCGACCCTGCTTAGCTTCCGAGATCAGACGAGATCGAGCGTTCTCAGAGTGGTATGGCCGTAAGCGAGATTTGTGCTTCGAAATTGCCAATTTATTTTTGCTTGTCAGCGTGTTTGTTTGCTTATATGCCTTTCCTGCTATTCCAGTTAAACTTTTATCACACTTTATTCACCACGGTACCTGTTCGTCCTTAAATTAAGCCTGAAAGCAAAGAAAAAAAAATTAAAGCTTACAGCACCTGGTATTCCCAGGCGGTCTCCCATCCAAGTACTAACCAGGCCCGACCCTGCTTAGCTTCCGAGAGCAGACGAGATCGAGCGTTCTCAGAGTGGTATGGCCGTAAGCGAGATACGTGCTTCGAAATTGCCCATTTATTTTTGCTTCTCAGTGTGTTTGTTTGCTTATATGCCTTTCCTGCTATTTCAGTTCAACTTTTATCACACTTTATCCACAACGGTAAATGTTCGTCCTTAAATTAAGCATTAAAGCAAAGAAAAAAAATTCAAGCTTACAGCACCTGGTATTCCCAGGCGGTCTCCCATCCAAGTACTAACCAGGCCCGACCCTGCTTAGCTTCCGAGATCAGACGAGATCGAGCGTTCTCAGAGTGGTATGGCCGTAAGCAAGATTCGCACCTCGAAATTGCCCATTTATTTTTGCTTGTCAGCGTGTTTGTTTGCTTATATGCCTTTCCTGCTATTCCAGTTCAACTTTTATCACACTTTATCCACAACGGTAAATGTTTGTCCTTAAATTAAGCATGAAAGCAAAGAAAAAAAAATTAAAGCTTACAGCACCTGGTATTCCCAGGCGGTCTCCCATCCAAGTACTGACCAGGCCCGACCCTGCTTAGCTTCCGAGATCAGACGAGATCGAGCGTTCTCAGAGTGGTATGGCCGTAAGCGAGATTCGCGCTTTAAACTTGCCCATTTATTTTTGCTTGTCAGCATGTTTGTTTGCTCATATGTCTTTCCTGCTATTCCAGTTCAACTTTTATCACACTTTATCCACAACGGTAATTGTTCGTCCTTAAATTAAGCCTGAAAGCAAAGAAAAAAAAATTAAAGCTTACAGCACCTGGTATTCCCAGGCGGTCTCCCATCCAAGTACTAACCAGGCCCGACCCTGCTTAGCTTCCGAGATCAGACGAGATCGAGCGTTCTCAGAGTGGTATGGCCGTAAGCAAGATTCGCACCTCGAAATTGCCCATTTATTTTTGCTTGTCAGCGTGTTTGTTTGCTTATATGCCTTTCCTGCTATTCCAGTTCAACTTTTATCACACTTTATCCACAACGGTAAATGTTCGTCCTTAAATTAAGTATGAAAGCAAAGAAAAAAAAAATTAAAGCTTACAGCACCTGGTATTCCCAGGCGGTCTCCCATCCAAGTACTAACCAGGCCCGACCCTGCTTAGCTTCCGAGATCAGACGAGATCGAGCGTTCTCAGAGTGGTATGGCCGTAAGCGAGATTTGTGCTTCGAAATTGCCAATTTATTTTTGCTTGTCAGCGTGTTTGTTTGCTTATATGCCTTTCCTGCTATTCCAGTTAAACTTTTATCACACTTTATTCACCACGGTACCTGTTCGTCCTTAAATTAAGCCTGAAAGCAAAGAAAAAAAAATTAAAGCTTACAGCACCTGGTATTCCCAGGCGGTCTACCATCCAAGTACTAACCAGGCCCGACCCTGCTTAGCTTCCGAGATCAGACGAGATCGAGCGTTCTCAGAGTGGTATGGCCGTAATCGAGATATGTGCTTCGAAATTGGCCATTTGTTTTTGTTGTCATCATGTTTGTTTGCTCATATGCCTTTCCTGCTATTCCAGATCAACTTTTATCACACTTTATTCACCACGGTAAATGTTCATCCTTAAATTAAGCCTGAAAGCAAAGAAAAAAAAGTTAAAGCTTACAGCACCTGGTATTCCCAGGCGGTCTCCCATCCAAGTACTAACCAGGCCCGACCCTGCTTAGCTTCCGAGATCAGACGAGATCGAGCGTTCTCAGAGTGGTATGGCCGTAAGCGAGATTTGTGCTTCGAAATTGCCAATTTATTTTTGCTTGTCAGCGTGTTTGTTTGCTTATATGCCTTTCCTGCTATTCCAGTTAAACTTTTATCACACTTTATTCACCACGGTACCTGTTCGTCCTTAAATTAAGCCTGAAAGCAAAGAAAAAAAAATTAAAGCTTACAGCACCTGGTATTCCCAGGCGGTCTCCCATCCAAGTACTAACCAGGCCCGACCCTGCTTAGCTTCCGAGAGCAGACGAGATCGAGCGTTCTCAGAGTGGTATGGCCGTAAGCGAGATACGTGCTTCGAAATTGCCCATTTATTTTTGCTTCTCAGTGTGTTTGTTTGCTTATATGCCTTTCCTGCTATTTCAGTTCAACTTTTATCACACTTTATCCACAACGGTAAATGTTCGTCCTTAAATTAAGCATTAAAGCAAAGAAAAAAAATTCAAGCTTACAGCACCTGGTATTCCCAGGCGGTCTCCCATCCAAGTACTAACCAGGCCCGACCCTGCTTAGCTTCCGAGATCAGACGAGATCGAGCGTTCTCAGAGTGGTATGGCCGTAAGCAAGATTCGCACCTCGAAATTGCCCATTTATTTTTGCTTGTCAGCGTGTTTGTTTGCTTATATGCCTTTCCTGCTATTCCAGTTCAACTTTTATCACACTTTATCCACAACGGTAAATGTTTGTCCTTAAATTAAGCATGAAAGCAAAGAAAAAAAAATTAAAGCTTACAGCACCTGGTATTCCCAGGCGGTCTCCCATCCAAGTACTAACCAGGCCCGACCCTGCTTAGCTTCCGAGATCAGACGAGATCGAGCGTTCTCAGAGTGGTATGGCCGTAAGCGAGATACGTGCTTCGAAATTGCCCATTTATTTTTGCTTCTCAGTGTGTTTGTTTGCTTATATGCCTTTCCTGCTATTTCAGTTCAACTTTTATCACACTTTATCCACAACGGTAAATGTTCGTCCTTAAATTAAGCATTAAAGCAAAGAAAAAAAATTCAAGCTTACAGCACCTGGTATTCCCAGGCGGTCTCCCATCCAAGTACTAACCAGGCCCGACCCTGCTTAGCTTCCGAGATCAGACGAGATCGAGCGTTCTCAGAGTGGTATGGCCGTAAGCAAGATTCGCACCTCGAAATTGCCCATTTATTTTTGCTTGTCAGCGTGTTTGTTTGCTTATATGCCTTTCCTGCTATTCCAGTTCAACTTTTATCACACTTTATCCACAACGGTAAATGTTTGTCCTTAAATTAAGCATGAAAGCAAAGAAAAAAAAATTAAAGCTTACAGCACCTGGTATTCCCAGGCGGTCTCCCATCCAAGTACTGACCAGGCCCGACCCTGCTTAGCTTCCGAGATCAGACGAGATCGAGCGTTCTCAGAGTGGTATGGCCGTAAGCGAGATTCGCGCTTTAAACTTGCCCATTTATTTTTGCTTGTCAGCATGTTTGTTTGCTCATATGTCTTTCCTGCTATTCCAGTTCAACTTTTATCACACTTTATCCACAACGGTAATTGTTCGTCCTTAAATTAAGCCTGAAAGCAAAGAAAAAAAAATTAAAGCTTACAGCACCTGGTATTCCCAGGCGGTCTCCCATCCAAGTACTAACCAGGCCCGACCCTGCTTAGCTTCCGAGATCAGACGAGATCGAGCGTTCTCAGAGTGGTATGGCCGTAAGCAAGATTCGCACCTCGAAATTGCCCATTTATTTTTGCTTGTCAGCGTGTTTGTTTGCTTATATGCCTTTCCTGCTATTCCAGTTCAACTTTTATCACACTTTATCCACAACGGTAAATGTTCGTCCTTAAATTAAGTATGAAAGCAAAGAAAAAAAAAATTAAAGCTTACAGCACCTGGTATTCTCAGGCGGTCTCCCATCCAAGTACTAACCAGGCCCGACCCTGCTTAGCTTCCGAGATCAGACGAGATCGAGCGTTCTCAGAGTGGTATGGCCGTAAGCGAGATTTGTGCTTCGAAATTGCCAATTTATTTTTGCTTGTCAGCGTGTTTGTTTGCTTATATGCCTTTCCTGCTATTCCAGTTAAACTTTTATCACACTTTATTCACCACGGTACCTGTTCGTCCTTAAATTAAGCCTGAAAGCAAAGAAAAAAAAATTAAAGCTTACAGCACCTGGTATTCCCAGGCGGTCTACCATCCAAGTACTAACCAGGCCCGACCCTGCTTAGCTTCCGAGATCAGACGAGATCGAGCGTTCTCAGAGTGGTATGGTCGTAATCGAGATATGTGCTTCGAAATTGGCCATTTGTTTTTGTTGTCATCATGTTTGTTTGCTCATATGCCTTTCCTGCTATTCCAGATCAACTTTTATCACACTTTATTCACCACGGTAAATGTTCATCCTTAAATTAAGCCTGAAAGCAAAGAAAAAAAAGTTAAAGCTTACAGCACCTGGTATTCCCAGGCGGTCTCCCATCCAAGTACTAACCAGGCCCGACCCTGCTTAGCTTCCGAGATCAGACGAGATCGAGCGTTCTCAGAGTGGTATGGCCGTAAGCGAGATTTGTGCTTCGAAATTGCCAATTTATTTTTGCTTGTCAGCGTGTTTGTTTGCTTATATGCCTTTCCTGCTATTCCAGTTAAACTTTTATCACACTTTATTCACCACGGTACCTGTTCGTCCTTAAATTAAGCCTGAAAGCAAAGAAAAAAAAATTAAAGCTTACAGCACCTGGTATTCCCAGGCGGTCTCCCATCCAAGTACTAACCAGGCCCGACCCTGCTTAGCTTCCGAGAGCAGACGAGATCGAGCGTTCTCAGAGTGGTATGGCCGTAAGCGAGATACGTGCTTCGAAATTGCCCATTTATTTTTGCTTCTCAGTGTGTTTGTTTGCTTATATGCCTTTCCTGCTATTTCAGTTCAACTTTTATCACACTTTATCCACAACGGTAAATGTTCGTCCTTAAATTAAGCATTAAAGCAAAGAAAAAAAATTCAAGCTTACAGCACCTGGTATTCCCAGGCGGTCTCCCATCCAAGTACTAACCAGGCCCGACCCTGCTTAGCTTCCGAGATCAGACGAGATCGAGCGTTCTCAGAGTGGTATGGCCGTAAGCAAGATTCGCACCTCGAAATTGCCCATTTATTTTTGCTTGTCAGCGTGTTTGTTTGCTTATATGCCTTTCCTGCTATTCCAGTTCAACTTTTATCACACTTTATCCACAACGGTAAATGTTTGTCCTTAAATTAAGCATGAAAGCAAAGAAAAAAAAATTAAAGCTTACAGCACCTGGTATTCCCAGGCGGTCTCCCATCCAAGTACTGACCAGGCCCGACCCTGCTTAGCTTCCGAGATCAGACGAGATCGAGCGTTCTCAGAGTGGTATGGCCGTAAGCGAGATTCGCGCTTTAAACTTGCCCATTTATTTTTGCTTGTCAGCATGTTTGTTTGCTCATATGTCTTTCCTGCTATTCCAGTTCAACTTTTATCACACTTTATCCACAACGGTAATTGTTCGTCCTTAAATTAAGCCTGAAAGCAAAGAAAAAAAAATTAAAGCTTACAGCACCTGGTATTCCCAGGCGGTCTCCCATCCAAGTACTAACCAGGCCCGACCCTGCTTAGCTTCCGAGATCAGACGAGATCGAGCGTTCTCAGAGTGGTATGGCCGTAAGCAAGATTCGCACCTCGAAATTGCCCATTTATTTTTGCTTGTCAGCGTGTTTGTTTGCTTATATGCCTTTCCTGCTATTCCAGTTCAACTTTTATCACACTTTATCCACAACGGTAAATGTTCGTCCTTAAATTAAGTATGAAAGCAAAGAAAAAAAAAATTAAAGCTTACAGCACCTGGTATTCCCAGGCGGTCTCCCATCCAAGTACTAACCAGGCCCGACCCTGCTTAGCTTCCGAGATCAGACGAGATCGAGCGTTCTCAGAGTGGTATGGCCGTAAGCGAGATTTGTGCTTCGAAATTGCCAATTTATTTTTGCTTGTCAGCGTGTTTGTTTGCTTATATGCCTTTCCTGCTATTCCAGTTAAACTTTTATCACACTTTATTCACCACGGTACCTGTTCGTCCTTAAATTAAGCCTGAAAGCAAAGAAAAAAAAATTAAAGCTTACAGCACCTGGTATTCCCAGGCGGTCTCCCATCCAAGTACTAACCAGGCCCGACCCTGCTTAGCTTCCGAGATCAGACGAGATCGAGCGTTCTCAGAGTGGTATGGCCGTAATCGAGATATGTGCTTCGAAATTGGCCATTTGTTTTTGTTGTCATCATGTTTGTTTGCTCATATGCCTTTCCTGCTATTCCAGATCAACTTTTATCACACTTTATTCACCACGGTAAATGTTCATCCTTAAATTAAGCCTGAAAGCAAAGAAAAAAAAGTTAAAGCTTACAGCACCTGGTATTCCCAGGCGGTCTCCCATCCAAGTACTAACCAGGCCCGACCCTGCTTAGCTTCCGAGATCAGACGAGATCGAGCGTTCTCAGAGTGGTATGGCCGTAAGCGAGATTTGTGCTTCGAAATTGCCAATTTATTTTTGCTTGTCAGCGTGTTTGTTTGCTTATATGCCTTTCCTGCTATTCCAGTTAAACTTTTATCACACTTTATTCACCACGGTACCTGTTCGTCCTTAAATTAAGCCTGAAAGCAAAGAAAAAAAAATTAAAGCTTACAGCACCTGGTATTCCCAGGCGGTCTCCCATCCAAGTACTAACCAGGCCCGACCCTGCTTAGCTTCCGAGAGCAGACGAGATCGAGCGTTCTCAGAGTGGTATGGCCGTAAGCGAGATACGTGCTTCGAAATTGCCCATTTATTTTTGCTTCTCAGTGTGTTTGTTTGCTTATATGCCTTTCCTGCTATTTCAGTTCAACTTTTATCACACTTTATCCACAACGGTAAATGTTCGTCCTTAAATTAAGCATTAAAGCAAAGAAAAAAAATTCAAGCTTACAGCACCTGGTATTCCCAGGCGGTCTCCCATCCAAGTACTAACCAGGCCCGACCCTGCTTAGCTTCCGAGATCAGACGAGATCGAGCGTTCTCAGAGTGGTATGGCCGTAAGCAAGATTCGCACCTCGAAATTGGCCATTTATTTTTGCTTGTCAGCGTGTTTGTTTGCTTATATGCCTTTCCTGCTATTCCAGTTCAACTTTTATCACACTTTATCCACAACGGTAAATGTTTGTCCTTAAATTAAGCATGAAAGCAAAGAAAAAAAAATTAAAGCTTACAGCACCTGGTATTCCCAGGCGGTCTCCCATCCAAGTACTAACCAGGCCCGACCCTGCTTAGCTTCCGAGATCAGACGAGATCGAGCGTTCTCAGAGTGGTATGGCCGTAAGCGAGATACGTGCTTCGAAATTGCCCATTTATTTTTGCTTCTCAGTGTGTTTGTTTGCTTATATGCCTTTCCTGCTATTTCAGTTCAACTTTTATCACACTTTATCCACAACGGTAAATGTTCGTCCTTAAATTAAGCATTAAAGCAAATAAAAAAAATTCAAGCTTACAGCACCTGGTATTCCCAGGCGGTCTCCCATCCAAGTACTAACCAGGCCCGACCCTGCTTAGCTTCCGAGATCAGACGAGATCGAGCGTTCTCAGAGTGGTATGGCCGTAAGCAAGATTCGCACCTCGAAATTGCCCATTTATTTTTGCTTGTCAGCGTGTTTGTTTGCTTATATGCCTTTCCTGCTATTCCAGTTCAACTTTTATCACACTTTATCCACAACGGTAAATGTTTGTCCTTAAATTAAGCATGAAAGCAAAGAAAAAAAAATTAAAGCTTACAGCACCTGGTATTCCCAGGCGGTCTCCCATCCAAGTACTGACCAGGCCCGACCCTGCTTAGCTTCCGAGATCAGACGAGATCGAGCGTTCTCAGAGTGGTATGGCCGTAAGCGAGATTCGCGCTTTAAACTTGCCCATTTATTTTTGCTTGTCAGCATGTTTGTTTGCTCATATGTCTTTCCTGCTATTCCAGTTCAACTTTTATCACACTTTATCCACAACGGTAATTGTTCGTCCTTAAATTAAGCCTGAAAGCAAAGAAAAAAAAATTAAAGCTTACAGCACCTGGTATTCCCAGGCGGTCTCCCATCCAAGTACTAACCAGGCCCGACCCTGCTTAGCTTCCGAGATCAGACGAGATCGAGCGTTCTCAGAGTGGTATGGCCGTAAGCAAGATTCGCACCTCGAAATTGCCCATTTATTTTTGCTTGTCAGCGTGTTTGTTTGCTTATATGCCTTTCCTGCTATTCCAGTTCAACTTTTATCACACTTTATCCACAACGGTAAATGTTCGTCCTTAAATTAAGTATGAAAGCAAAGAAAAAAAAAATTAAAGCTTACAGCACCTGGTATTCCCAGGCGGTCTCCCATCCAAGTACTAACCAGGCCCGACCCTGCTTAGCTTCCGAGATCAGACGAGATCGAGCGTTCTCAGAGTGGTATGGCCGTAAGCGAGATTTGTGCTTCGAAATTGCCAATTTATTTTTGCTTGTCAGCGTGTTTGTTTGCTTATATGCCTTTCCTGCTATTCCAGTTAAACTTTTATCACACTTTATTCACCACGGTACCTGTTCGTCCTTAAATTAAGCCTGAAAGCAAAGAAAAAAAAATTAAAGCTTACAGCACCTGGTATTCCCAGGCGGTCTACCATCCAAGTACTAACCAGGCCCGACCCTGCTTAGCTTCCGAGATCAGACGAGATCGAGCGTTCTCAGAGTGGTATGGTCGTAATCGAGATATGTGCTTCGAAATTGGCCATTTGTTTTTGTTGTCATCATGTTTGTTTGCTCATATGCCTTTCCTGCTATTCCAGATCAACTTTTATCACACTTTATTCACCACGGTAAATGTTCATCCTTAAATTAAGCCTGAAAGCAAAGAAAAAAAAGTTAAAGCTTACAGCACCTGGTATTCCCAGGCGGTCTCCCATCCAAGTACTAACCAGGCCCGACCCTGCTTAGCTTCCGAGATCAGACGAGATCGAGCGTTCTCAGAGTGGTATGGCCGTAAGCGAGATTTGTGCTTCGAAATTGCCAATTTATTTTTGCTTGTCAGCGTGTTTGTTTGCTTATATGCCTTTCCTGCTATTCCAGTTAAACTTTTATCACACTTTATTCACCACGGTACCTGTTCGTCCTTAAATTAAGCCTGAAAGCAAAGAAAAAAAAATTAAAGCTTACAGCACCTGGTATTCCCAGGCGGTCTCCCATCCAAGTACTAACCAGGCCCGACCCTGCTTAGCTTCCGAGAGCAGACGAGATCGAGCGTTCTCAGAGTGGTATGGCCGTAAGCGAGATACGTGCTTCGAAATTGCCCATTTATTTTTGCTTCTCAGTGTGTTTGTTTGCTTATATGCCTTTCCTGCTATTTCAGTTCAACTTTTATCACACTTTATCCACAACGGTAAATGTTCGTCCTTAAATTAAGCATTAAAGCAAAGAAAAAAAATTCAAGCTTACAGCACCTGGTATTCCCAGGCGGTCTCCCATCCAAGTACTAACCAGGCCCGACCCTGCTTAGCTTCCGAGATCAGACGAGATCGAGCGTTCTCAGAGTGGTATGGCCGTAAGCAAGATTCGCACCTCGAAATTGCCCATTTATTTTTGCTTGTCAGCGTGTTTGTTTGCTTATATGCCTTTCCTGCTATTCCAGTTCAACTTTTATCACACTTTATCCACAACGGTAAATGTTTGTCCTTAAATTAAGCATGAAAGCAAAGAAAAAAAAATTAAAGCTTACAGCACCTGGTATTCCCAGGCGGTCTCCCATCCAAGTACTGACCAGGCCCGACCCTGCTTAGCTTCCGAGATCAGACGAGATCGAGCGTTCTCAGAGTGGTATGGCCGTAAGCGAGATTCGCGCTTTAAACTTGCCCATTTATTTTTGCTTGTCAGCATGTTTGTTTGCTCATATGTCTTTCCTGCTATTCCAGTTCAACTTTTATCACACTTTATCCACAACGGTAATTGTTCGTCCTTAAATTAAGCCTGAAAGCAAAGAAAAAAAAATTAAAGCTTACAGCACCTGGTATTCCCAGGCGGTCTCCCATCCAAGTACTAACCAGGCCCGACCCTGCTTAGCTTCCGAGATCAGACGAGATCGAGCGTTCTCAGAGTGGTATGGCCGTAAGCAAGATTCGCACCTCGAAATTGCCCATTTATTTTTGCTTGTCAGCGTGTTTGTTTGCTTATATGCCTTTCCTGCTATTCCAGTTCAACTTTTATCACACTTTATCCACAACAGTAAATGTTCGTCCTTAAATTAAGTATGAAAGCAAAGAAAAAAAAAATTAAAGCTTACAGCACCTGGTATTCCCAGGCGGTCTCCCATCCAAGTACTAACCAGGCCCGACCCTGCTTAGCTTCCGAGATCAGACGAGATCGAGCGTTCTCAGAGTGGTATGGCCGTAAGCGAGATTTGTGCTTCGAAATTGCCAATTTATTTTTGCTTGTCAGCGTGTTTGTTTGCTTATATGCCTTTCCTGCTATTCCAGTTAAACTTTTATCACACTTTATTCACCACGGTACCTGTTCGTCCTTAAATTAAGCCTGAAAGCAAAGAAAAAAAAATTAAAGCTTACAGCACCTGGTATTCCCAGGCGGTCTCCCATCCAAGTACTAACCAGGCCCGACCCTGCTTAGCTTCCGAGATCAGACGAGATCGAGCGTTCTCAGAGTGGTATGGCCGTAATCGAGATATGTGCTTCGAAATTGGCCATTTGTTTTTGTTGTCATCATGTTTGTTTGCTCATATGCCTTTCCTGCTATTCCAGATCAACTTTTATCACACTTTATTCACCACGGTAAATGTTCATCCTTAAATTAAGCCTGAAAGCAAAGAAAAAAAAGTTAAAGCTTACAGCACCTGGTATTCCCAGGCGGTCTCCCATCCAAGTACTAACCAGGCCCGACCCTGCTTAGCTTCCGAGATCAGACGAGATCGAGCGTTCTCAGAGTGGTATGGCCGTAAGCGAGATTTGTGCTTCGAAATTGCCAATTTATTTTTGCTTGTCAGCGTGTTTGTTTGCTTATATGCCTTTCCTGCTATTCCAGTTAAACTTTTATCACACTTTATTCACCACGGTACCTGTTCGTCCTTAAATTAAGCCTGAAAGCAAAGAAAAAAAAATTAAAGCTTACAGCACCTGGTATTTCCAGGCGGTCTCCCATCCAAGTACTAACCAGGCCCGACCCTGCTTAGCTTCCGAGAGCAGACGAGATCGAGCGTTCTCAGAGTGGTATGGCCGTAAGCGAGATACGTGCTTCGAAATTGCCCATTTATTTTTGCTTCTCAGTGTGTTTGTTTGCTTATATGCCTTTCCTGCTATTTCAGTTCAACTTTTATCACACTTTATCCACAACGGTAAATGTTCGTCCTTAAATTAAGCATTAAAGCAAAGAAAAAAAATTCAAGCTTACAGCACCTGGTATTCCCAGGCGGTCTCCCATCCAAGTACTAACCAGGCCCGACCCTGCTTAGCTTCCGAGATCAGACGAGATCGAGCGTTCTCAGAGTGGTATGGCCGTAAGCAAGATTCGCACCTCGAAATTGCCCATTTATTTTTGCTTGTCAGCGTGTTTGTTTGCTTATATGCCTTTCCTGCTATTCCAGTTCAACTTTTATCACACTTTATCCACAACGGTAAATGTTTGTCCTTAAATTAAGCATGAAAGCAAAGAAAAAAAAATTAAAGCTTACAGCACCTGGTATTCCCAGGCGGTCTCCCATCCAAGTACTAACCAGGCCCGACCCTGCTTAGCTTCCGAGATCAGACGAGATCGAGCGTTCTCAGAGTGGTATGGCCGTAAGCGAGATACGTGCTTCGAAATTGCCCATTTATTTTTGCTTCTCAGTGTGTTTGTTTGCTTATATGCCTTTCCTGCTATTTCAGTTCAACTTTTATCACACTTTATCCACAACGGTAAATGTTCGTCCTTAAATTAAGCATTAAAGCAAAGAAAAAAAATTCAAGCTTACAGCACCTGGTATTCCCAGGCGGTCTCCCATCCAAGTACTAACCAGGCCCGACCCTGCTTAGCTTCCGAGATCAGACGAGATCGAGCGTTCTCAGAGTGGTATGGCCGTAAGCAAGATTCGCACCTCGAAATTGCCCATTTATTTTTGCTTGTCAGCGTGTTTGTTTGCTTATATGCCTTTCCTGCTATTCCAGTTCAACTTTTATCACACTTTATCCACAACGGTAAATGTTTGTCCTTAAATTAAGCATGAAAGCAAAGAAAAAAAAATTAAAGATTACAGCACCTGGTATTCCCAGGCGGTCTCCCATCCAAGTACTGACCAGGCCCGACCCTGCTTAGCTTCCGAGATCAGACGAGATCGAGCGTTCTCAGAGTGGTATGGCCGTAAGCGAGATTCGCGCTTTAAACTTGCCCATTTATTTTTGCTTGTCAGCATGTTTGTTTGCTCATATGTCTTTCCTGCTATTCCAGTTCAACTTTTATCACACTTTATCCACAACGGTAATTGTTCGTCCTTAAATTAAGCCTGAAAGCAAAGAAAAAAAAATTAAAGCTTACAGCACCTGGTATTCCCAGGCGGTCTCCCATCCAAGTACTAACCAGGCCCGACCCTGCTTAGCTTCCGAGATCAGACGAGATCGAGCGTTCTCAGAGTGGTATGGCCGTAAGCAAGATTCGCACCTCGAAATTGCCCATTTATTTTTGCTTGTCAGCGTGTTTGTTTGCTTATATGCCTTTCCTGCTATTCCAGTTCAACTTTTATCACACTTTATCCACAACGGTAAATGTTCGTCCTTAAATTAAGTATGAAAGCAAAGAAAAAAAAAATTAAAGCTTACAGCACCTGGTATTCCCAGGCGGTCTCCCATCCAAGTACTAACCAGGCCCGACCCTGCTTAGCTTCCGAGATCAGACGAGATCGAGCGTTCTCAGAGTGGTATGGCCGTAAGCGAGATTTGTGCTTCGAAATTGCCAATTTATTTTTGCTTGTCAGCGTGTTTGTTTGCTTATATTCCTTTCCTGCTATTCCAGTTAAACTTTTATCACACTTTATTCACCACGGTACCTGTTCGTCCTTAAATTAAGCCTGAAAGCAAAGAAAAAAAAATTAAAGCTTACAGCACCTGGTATTCCCAGGCGGTCTCCCATCCAAGTACTAACCAGGCCCGACCCTGCTTAGCTTCCGAGATCAGACGAGATCGAGCGTTCTCAGAGTGGTATGGCCGTAATCGAGATATGTGCTTCGAAATTGGCCATTTGTTTTTGTTGTCATCATGTTTGTTTGCTCATATGCCTTTCCTGCTATTCCAGATCAACTTTTATCACACTTTATTCACCACGGTAAATGTTCATCCTTAAATTAAGCCTGAAAGCAAAGAAAAAAAAGTTAAAGCTTACAGCACCTGGTATTCCCAGGCGGTCTCCCATCCAAGTACTAACCAGGCCCGACCCTGCTTAGCTTCCGAGATCAGACGAGATCGAGCGTTCTCAGAGTGGTATGGCCGTAAGCGAGATTTGTGCTTCGAAATTGCCAATTTATTTTTGCTTGTCAGCGTGTTTGTTTGCTTATATGCCTTTCCTGCTATTCCAGTTTAACTTTTATCACACTTTATTCACCACGGTACCTGTTCGTCCTTAAATTAAGCCTGAAAGCAAAGAAAAAAAAATTAAAGCTTACAGCACCTGGTATTCCCAGGCGGTCTCCCATCCAAGTACTAACCAGGCCCGACCCTGCTTAGCTTCCGAGATCAGACGAGATCGAGCGTTCTCAGAGTGGTATGGCCGTAATCGAGATATGTGCTTCGAAATTGGCCATTTGTTTTTGTTGTCATCATGTTTGTTTGCTCATATGCCTTTCCTGCTATTCCAGATCAACTTTTATCACACTTTATTCACCACGGTAAATGTTCATCCTTAAATTAAGCCTGAAAGCAAAGAAAAAAAAGTTAAAGCTTACAGCACCTGGTATTCCCAGGCGGTCTCCCATCCAAGTACTAACCAGGCCCGACCCTGCTTAGCTTCCGAGATCAGACGAGATCGAGCGTTCTCAGAGTGGTATGGCCGTAAGCAAGATTCGCACCTCGAAATTGCCCATTTATTTTTGCTTGTCAGCGTGTTTGTTTGCTTATATGCCTTTCCTGCTATTCCAGTTCAACTTTTATCACACTTTATCCACAACGGTAAATGTTTGTCCTTAAATTAAGCATGAAAGCAAAGAAAAAAAAATTAAAGCTTACAGCACCTGGTATTCCCAGGCGGTCTCCCATCCAAGTACTAACCAGGCCCGACGCTGCTTAGCTTCCGAGATCAGACGAGATCGAGCGTTCTCAGAGTGGTATGGCCGTAAGCGAGATACGTGCTTCGAAATTGCCCATTTATTTTTGCTTCTCAGTGTGTTTGTTTGCTTATATGCCTTTCCTGCTATTTCAGTTCAACTTTTATCACACTTTATCCACAACGGTAAATGTTCGTCCTTAAATTAAGCATTAAAGCAAAGAAAAAAAATTCAAGCTTACAGCACCTGGTATTCCCAGGCGGTCTCCCATCCAAGTACTAAGCAGGCCCGACCCTGCTTAGCTTCCGAGATCAGACGAGATCGAGCGTTCTCAGAGTGGTATGGCCGTAAGCAAGATTCGCACCTCGAAATTGCCCATTTATTTTTGCTTGTCAGCGTGTTTGTTTGCTTATATGCCTTTCCTGCTATTCCAGTTCAACTTTTATCACACTTTATCCACAACGGTAAATGTTTGTCCTTAAATTAAGCATGAAAGCAAAGAAAAAAAAATTAAAGCTTACAGCACCTGGTATTCCCAGGCGGTCTCCCATCCAAGTACTGACCAGGCCCGACCCTGCTTAGCTTCCGAGATCAGACGAGATCGAGCGTTCTCAGAGTGGTATGGCCGTAAGCGAGATTCGCGCTTTAAACTTGCCCATTTATTTTTGCTTGTCAGCATGTTTGTTTGCTCATATGTCTTTCCTGCTATTCCAGTTCAACTTTTATCACACTTTATCCACAACGGTAATTGTTCGTCCTTAAATTAAGCCTGAAAGCAAAGAAAAAAAAATTAAAGCTTACAGCACCTGGTATTCCCAGGCGGTCTCCCATCCAAGTACTAACCAGGCCCGACCCTGCTTAGCTTCCGAGATCAGACGAGATCGAGCGTTCTCAGAGTGGTATGGCCGTAAGCAAGATTCGCACCTCGAAATTGCCCATTTATTTTTGCTTGTCAGCGTGTTTGTTTGCTTATATGCCTTTCCTGCTATTCCAGTTCAACTTTTATCACACTTTATCCACAACGGTAAATGTTCGTCCTTAAATTAAGTATGAAAGCAAAGAAAAAAAAAATTAAAGCTTACAGCACCTGGTATTCCCAGGCGGTCTCCCATCCAAGTACTAACCAGGCCCGACCCTGCTTAGCTTCCGAGATCAGACGAGATCGAGCGTTCTCAGAGTGGTATGGCCGTAAGCGAGATTTGTGCTTCGAAATTGCCAATTTATTTTTGCTTGTCAGCGTGTTTGTTTGCTTATATGCCTTTCCTGCTATTCCAGTTAAACTTTTATCACACTTTATTCACCACGGTACCTGTTCGTCCTTAAATTAAGCCTGAAAGCAAAGAAAAAAAAATTAAAGCTTACAGCACCTGGTATTCCCAGGCGGTCTACCATCCAAGTACTAACCAGGCCCGACCCTGCTTAGCTTCCGAGATCAGACGAGATCGAGCGTTCTCAGAGTGGTATGGCCGTAATCGAGATATGTGCTTCGAAATTGGCCATTTGTTTTTGTTGTCATCATGTTTGTTTGCTCATATGCCTTTCCTGCTATTCCAGATCAACTTTTATCACACTTTATTCACCACGGTAAATGTTCATCCTTAAATTAAGCCTGAAAGCAAAGAAAAAAAAGTTAAAGCTTACAGCACCTGGTATTCCCAGGCGGTCTCCCATCCAAGTACTAACCAGGCCCGACCCTGCTTAGCTTCCGAGATCAGACGAGATCGAGCGTTCTCAGAGTGGTATGGCCGTAAGCAAGATTCGCACCTCGAAATTGCCCATTTATTTTTGCTTGTCAGCGTGTTTGTTTGCTTATATGCCTTTCCTGCTATTCCAGTTCAACTTTTATCACACTTTATCCACAACGGTAAATGTTTGTCCTTAAATTAAGCATGAAAGCAAAGAAAAAAAAATTAAAGCTTACAGCACCTGGTATTCCCAGGCGGTCTCCCATCCAAGTACTAACCAGGCCCGACCCTGCTTAGCTTCCGAGAGCAGACGAGATCGAGCGTTCTCAGAGTGGTATGGCCGTAAGCGAGATACGTGCTTCGAAATTGCCCATTTATTTTTGCTTCTCAGTGTGTTTGTTTGCTTATATGCCTTTCCTGCTATTTCAGTTCAACTTTTATCACACTTTATCCACAACGGTAAATGTTCGTCCTTAAATTAAGCATTAAAGCAAAGAAAAAAAATTCAAGCTTACAGCACCTGGTATTCCCAGGCGGTCTCCCATCCAAGTACTAACCAGGCCCGACCCTGCTTAGCTTCCGAGATCAGACGAGATCGAGCGTTCTCAGAGTGGTATGGCCGTAAGCAAGATTCGCACCTCGAAATTGCCCATTTATTTTTGCTTGTCAGCGTGTTTGTTTGCTTATATGCCTTTCCTGCTATTCCAGATCAACTTTTATCACACTTTATCCACAACGGTAAATGTTTGTCCTTAAATTAAGCATGAAAGCAAAGAAAAAAAAATTAAAGCTTACAGCACCTGGTATTCCCAGGCGGTCTCCCATCCAAGTACTAACCAGGCCCGACCCTGCTTAGCTTCCGAGATCAGACGAGATCGAGCGTTCTCAGAGTGGTATGGCCGTAAGCGAGATACGTGCTTCGAAATTGCCCATTTATTTTTGCTTCTCAGTGTGTTTGTTTGCTTATATGCCTTTCCTGCTATTTCAGTTCAACTTTTATCACACTTTATCCACAACGGTAAATGTTCGTCCTTAAATTAAGCATTAAAGCAAAGAAAAAAAATTCAAGCTTACAGCACCTGGTATTCCCAGGCGGTCTCCCATCCAAGTACTAACCAGGCCCGACCCTGCTTAGCTTCCGAGATCAGACGAGATCGAGCGTTCTCAGAGTGGTATGGCCGTAAGCAAGATTCGCACCTCGAAATTGCCCATTTATTTTTGCTTGTCAGCGTGTTTGTTTGCTTATATGCCTTTCCTGCTATTCCAGTTCAACTTTTATCACACTTTATCCACAACGGTAAATGTTTGTCCTTAAATTAAGCATGAAAGCAAAGAAAAAAAAATTAAAGATTACAGCACCTGGTATTCCCAGGCGGTCTCCCATCCAAGTACTGACCAGGCCCGACCCTGCTTAGCTTCCGAGATCAGACGAGATCGAGCGTTCTCAGAGTGGTATGGCCGTAAGCGAGATTCGCGCTTTAAACTTGCCCATTTATTTTTGCTTGTCAGCATGTTTGTTTGCTCATATGTCTTTCCTGCTATTCCAGTTCAACTTTTATCACACTTTATCCACAACGGTAATTGTTCGTCCTTAAATTAAGCCTGAAAGCAAAGAAAAAAAAATTAAAGCTTACAGCACCTGGTATTCCCAGGCGGTCTCCCATCCAAGTACTAACCAGGCCCGACCCTGCTTAGCTTCCGAGATCAGACGAGATCGAGCGTTCTCAGAGTGGTATGGCCGTAAGCAAGATTCGCACCTCGAAATTGCCCATTTATTTTTGCTTGTCAGCGTGTTTGTTTGCTTATATGCCTTTCCTGCTATTCCAGTTCAACTTTTATCACACTTTATCCACAACGGTAAATGTTCGTCCTTAAATTAAGTATGAAAGCAAAGAAAAAAAAAATTAAAGCTTACAGCACCTGGTATTCCCAGGCGGTCTCCCATCCAAGTACTAACCAGGCCCGACCCTGCTTAGCTTCCGAGATCAGACGAGATCGAGCGTTCTCAGAGTGGTATGGCCGTAAGCGAGATTTGTGCTTCGAAATTGCCAATTTATTTTTGCTTGTCAGCGTGTTTGTTTGCTTATATGCCTTTCCTGCTATTCCAGTTAAACTTTTATCACACTTTATTCACCACGGTACCTGTTCGTCCTTAAATTAAGCCTGAAAGCAAAGAAAAAAAAATTAAAGCTTACAGCACCTGGTATTCCCAGGCGGTCTCCCATCCAAGTACTAACCAGGCCCGACCCTGCTTAGCTTCCGAGATCAGACGAGATCGAGCGTTCTCAGAGTGGTATGGCCGTAATCGAGATATGTGCTTCGAAATTGGCCATTTGTTTTTGTTGTCATCATGTTTGTTTGCTCATATGCCTTTCCTGCTATTCCAGATCAACTTTTATCACACTTTATTCACCACGGTAAATGTTCATCCTTAAATTAAGCCTGAAAGCAAAGAAAAAAAAGTTAAAGCTTACAGCACCTGGTATTCCCAGGCGGTCTCCCATCCAAGTACTAACCAGGCCCGACCCTGCTTAGCTTCCGAGATCAGACGAGATCGAGCGTTCTCAGAGTGGTATGGCCGTAAGCGAGATTTGTGCTTCGAAATTGCCAATTTATTTTTGCTTGTCAGCGTGTTTGTTTGCTTATATGCCTTTCCTGCTATTCCAGTTTAACTTTTATCACACTTTATTCACCACGGTACCTGTTCGTCCTTAAATTAAGCCTGAAAGCAAAGAAAAAAAAATTAAAGCTTACAGCACCTGGTATTCCCAGGCGGTCTCCCATCCAAGTACTAACCAGGCCCGACCCTGCTTAGCTTCCGAGATCAGACGAGATCGAGCGTTCTCAGAGTGGTATGGCCGTAATCGAGATATGTGCTTCGAAATTGGCCATTTGTTTTTGTTGTCATCATGTTTGTTTGCTCATATGCCTTTCCTGCTATTCCAGATCAACTTTTATCACACTTTATTCACCACGGTAAATGTTCATCCTTAAATTAAGCCTGAAAGCAAAGAAAAAAAAGTTAAAGCTTACAGCACCTGGTATTCCCAGGCGGTCTCCCATCCAAGTACTAACCAGGCCCGACCCTGCTTAGCTTCCGAGATCAGACGAGATCGAGCGTTCTCAGAGTGGTATGGCCGTAAGCAAGATTCGCACCTCGAAATTGCCCATTTATTTTTGCTTGTCAGCGTGTTTGTTTGCTTATATGCCTTTCCTGCTATTCCAGTTCAACTTTTATCACACTTTATCCACAACGGTAAATGTTTGTCCTTAAATTAAGCATGAAAGCAAAGAAAAAAAAATTAAAGCTTACAGCACCTGGTATTCCCAGGCGGTCTCCCATCCAAGTACTAACCAGGCCCGACCCTGCTTAGCTTCCGAGATCAGACGAGATCGAGCGTTCTCAGAGTGGTATGGCCGTAAGCGAGATACGTGCTTCGAAATTGCCCATTTATTTTTGCTTCTCAGTGTGTTTGTTTGCTTATATGCCTTTCCTGCTATTTCAGTTCAACTTTTATCACACTTTATCCACAACGGTAAATGTTCGTCCTTAAATTAAGCATTAAAGCAAAGAAAAAAAATTCAAGCTTACAGCACCTGGTATTCCCAGGCGGTCTCCCATCCAAGTACTAAGCAGGCCCGACCCTGCTTAGCTTCCGAGATCAGACGAGATCGAGCGTTCTCAGAGTGGTATGGCCGTAAGCAAGATTCGCACCTCGAAATTGCCCATTTATTTTTGCTTGTCAGCGTGTTTGTTTGCTTATATGCCTTTCCTGCTATTCCAGTTCAACTTTTATCACACTTTATCCACAACGGTAAATGTTTGTCCTTAAATTAAGCATGAAAGCAAAGAAAAAAAAATTAAAGCTTACAGCACCTGGTATTCCCAGGCGGTCTCCCATCCAAGTACTGACCAGGCCCGACCCTGCTTAGCTTCCGAGATCAGACGAGATCGAGCGTTCTCAGAGTGGTATGGCCGTAAGCGAGATTCGCGCTTTAAACTTGCCCATTTATTTTTGCTTGTCAGCATGTTTGTTTGCTCATATGTCTTTCCTGCTATTCCAGTTCAACTTTTATCACACTTTATCCACAACGGTAATTGTTCGTCCTTAAATTAAGCCTGAAAGCAAAGAAAAAAAAATTAAAGCTTACAGCACCTGGTATTCCCAGGCGGTCTCCCATCCAAGTACTAACCAGGCCCGACCCTGCTTAGCTTCCGAGATCAGACGAGATCGAGCGTTCTCAGAGTGGTATGGCCGTAAGCAAGATTCGCACCTCGAAATTGCCCATTTATTTTTGCTTGTCAGCGTGTTTGTTTGCTTATATGCCTTTCCTGCTATTCCAGTTCAACTTTTATCACACTTTATCCACAACGGTAAATGTTCGTCCTTAAATTAAGTATGAAAGCAAAGAAAAAAAAAATTAAAGCTTACAGCACCTGGTATTCCCAGGCGGTCTCCCATCCAAGTACTAACCAGGCCCGACCCTGCTTAGCTTCCGAGATCAGACGAGATCGAGCGTTCTCAGAGTGGTATGGCCGTAAGCGAGATTTGTGCTTCGAAATTGCCAATTTATTTTTGCTTGTCAGCGTGTTTGTTTGCTTATATGCCTTTCCTGCTATTCCAGTTAAACTTTTATCACACTTTATTCACCACGGTACCTGTTCGTCCTTAAATTAAGCCTGAAAGCAAAGAAAAAAAAATTAAAGCTTACAGCACCTGGTATTCCCAGGCGGTCTCCCATCCAAGTACTAACCAGGCCCGACCCTGCTTAGCTTCCGAGATCAGACGAGATCGAGCGTTCTCAGAGTGGTATGGCCGTAATCGAGATATGTGCTTCGAAATTGGCCATTTGTTTTTGTTGTCATCATGTTTGTTTGCTCATATGCCTTTCCTGCTATTCCAGATCAACTTTTATCACACTTTATTCACCACGGTAAATGTTCATCCTTAAATTAAGCCTGAAAGCAAAGAAAAAAAAGTTAAAGCTTACAGCACCTGGTATTCCCAGGCGGTCTCCCATCCAAGTACTAACCAGGCCCGACCCTGCTTAGCTTCCGAGATCAGACGAGATCGAGCGTTCTCAGAGTGGTATGGCCGTAAGCAAGATTCGCACCTCGAAATTGCCCATTTATTTTTGCTTGTCAGCGTGTTTGTTTGCTTATATGCCTTTCCTGCTATTCCAGTTCAACTTTTATCACACTTTATCCACAACGGTAAATGTTTGTCCTTAAATTAAGCATGAAAGCAAAGAAAAAAAAATTAAAGCTTACAGCACCTGGTATTCCCAGGCGGTCTCCCATCCAAGTACTAACCAGGCCCGACCCTGCTTAGCTTCCGAGATCAGACGAGATCGAGCGTTCTCAGAGTGGTATGGCCGTAAGCGAGATACGTGCTTCGAAATTGCCCATTTATTTTTGCTTCTCAGTGTGTTTGTTTGCTTATATGCCTTTCCTGCTATTTCAGTTCAACTTTTATCACACTTTATCCACAACGGTAAATGTTTGTCCTTAAATTAAGCATGAAAGCAAAGAAAAAAAAATTAAAGCTTACAGCACCTGGTATTCCCAGGCGGTCTCCCATCCAAGTACTGACCAGGCCCGACCCTGCTTAGCTTCCGAGATCAGACGAGATCGAGCGTTCTCAGAGTGGTATGGCCGTAAGCGAGATTCGCGCTTTAAACTTGCCCATTTATTTTTGCTTGTCAGCATGTTTGTTTGCTCATATGTCTTTCCTGCTATTCCAGTTCAACTTTTATCACACTTTATCCACAACGGTAATTGTTCGTCCTTAAATTAAGCCTGAAAGCAAAGAAAAAAAAATTAAAGCTTACAGCACCTGGTATTCCCAGGCGGTCTCCCATCCAAGTACTAACCAGGCCCGACCCTGCTTAGCTTCCGAGATCAGACGAGATCGATCGTTCTCAGAGTGGTATGGCCGTAAGCAAGATTCGCACCTCGAAATTGCCCATTTATTTTTGCTTGTCAGCGTGTTTGTTTGCTTATATGCCTTTCCTGCTATTCCAGTTCAACTTTTATCACACTTTATCCACAACGGTAAATGTTCGTCCTTAAATTAAGTATGAAAGCAAAGAAAAAAAAAATTAAAGCTTACAGCACCTGGTATTCCCAGGCGGTCTCCCATCCAAGTACTAACCAGGCCCGACCCTGCTTAGCTTCCGAGATCAGACGAGATCGAGCGTTCTCAGAGTGGTATGGCCGTAAGCGAGATTTGTGCTTCGAAATTGCCAATTTATTTTTGCTTGTCAGCGTGTTTGTTTGCTTATATGCCTTTCCTGCTATTCCAGTTAAACTTTTATCACACTTTATTCACCACGGTACCTGTTCGTCCTTAAATTAAGCCTGAAAGCAAAGAAAAAAAAATTAAAGCTTACAGCACCTGGTATTCCCAGGCGGTCTCCCATCCAAGTACTAACCAGGCCCGACCCTGCTTAGCTTCCGAGATCAGACGAGATCGAGCGTTCTCAGAGTGGTATGGCCGTAATCGAGATATGTGCTTCGAAATTGGCCATTTGTTTTTGTTGTCATCATGTTTGTTTGCTCATATGCCTTTCCTGCTATTCCAGATCAACTTTTATCACACTTTATTCACCACGGTAAATGTTCATCCTTAAATTAAGCCTGAAAGCAAAGAAAAAAAAGTTAAAGCTTACAGCACCTGGTATTCCCAGGCGGTCTCCCATCCAAGTACTAACCAGGCCCGACCCTGCTTAGCTTCCGAGATCAGACGAGATCGAGCGTTCTCAGAGTGGTATGGCCGTAAGCAAGATTCGCACCTCGAAATTGCCCATTTATTTTTGCTTGTCAGCGTGTTTGTTTGCTTATATGCCTTTCCTGCTATTCCAGTTCAACTTTTATCACACTTTATCCACAACGGTAAATGTTTGTCCTTAAATTAAGCATGAAAGCAAAGAAAAAAAAATTAAAGCTTACAGCACCTGGTATTCCCAGGCGGTCTCCCATCCAAGTACTAACCAGGCCCGACCCTGCTTAGCTTCCGAGATCAGACGAGATCGAGCGTTCTCAGAGTGGTATGGCCGTAAGCGAGATACGTGCTTCGAAATTGCCCATTTATTTTTGCTTCTCAGTGTGTTTGTTTGCTTATATGCCTTTCCTGCTATTTCAGTTCAACTTTTATCACACTTTATCCACAACGGTAAATGTTCGTCCTTAAATTAAGCATTAAAGCAAAGAAAAAAAATTAAAGCTTACAGCACCTGGTATTCCCAGGCGGTCTCCCATCCAAGTACTAACCAGGCCCGACCCTGCTTAGCTTCCGAGATCAGACGAGATCGAGCGTTCTCAGAGTGGTATGGCCGTAAGCAAGATTCGCACCTCGAAATTGCCCATTTATTTTTGCTTGTCAGCGTGTTTGTTTGCTTATATGCCTTTCCTGCTATTCCAGTTCAACTTTTATCACACTTTATCCACAACGGTAAATGTTTGTCCTTAAATTAAGCATGAAAGCAAAGAAAAAAAAATTAAAGCTTACAGCACCTGGTATTCCCAGGCGGTCTCCCATCCAAGTACTGACCAGGCCCGACCCTGCTTAGCTTCCGAGATCAGACGAGATCGAGCGTTCTCAGAGTGGTATGGCCGTAAGCGAGATTCGCGCTTTAAACTTGCCCATTTATTTTTGCTTGTCAGCATGTTTGTTTGCTCATATGTCTTTCCTGCTATTCCAGTTCAACTTTTATCACACTTTATCCACAACGGTAATTGTTCGTCCTTAAATTAAGCCTGAAAGCAAAGAAAAAAAAATTAAAGCTTACAGCACCTGGTATTCCCAGGCGGTCTCCCATCCAAGTACTAACCAGGCCCGACCCTGCTTAGCTTCCGAGATCAGACGAGATCGAGCGTTCTCAGAGTGGTATGGCCGTAAGCAAGATTCGCACCTCGAAATTGCCCATTTATTTTTGCTTGTCAGCGTGTTTGTTTACTTATATGCCTTTCCTGCTATTCCAGTTCAACTTTTATCACACTTTATCCACAACGGTAAATGTTCGTCCTTAAATTAAGTATGAAAGCAAAGAAAAAAAAAATTAAAGCTTACAGCACCTGGTATTCCCAGGCGGTCTCCCATCCAAGTACTAACCAGGCCCGACCCTGCTTAGCTTCCGAGATCAGACGAGATCGAGCGTTCTCAGAGTGGTATGGCCGTAAGCGAGATTTGTGCTTCGAAATTGCCAATTTATTTTTGCTTGTCAGCGTGTTTGTTTGCTTATATGCCTTTCCTGCTATTCCAGTTAAACTTTTATCACACTTTATTCACCACGGTACCTGTTCGTCCTTAAATTAAGCCTGAAAGCAAAGAAAAAAAAATTAAAGCTTACAGCACCTGGTATTCCCAGGCGGTCTACCATCCAAGTACTAACCAGGCCCGACCCTGCTTAGCTTCCGAGATCAGACGAGATCGAGCGTTCTCAGAGTGGTATGGCCGTAATCGAGATATGTGCTTCGAAATTGGCCATTTGTTTTTGTTGTCATCATGTTTGTTTGCTCATATGCCTTTCCTGCTATTCCAGATCAACTTTTATCACACTTTATTCACCACGGTAAATGTTCATCCTTAAATTAAGCCTGAAAGCAAAGAAAAAAAAGTTAAAGCTTACAGCACCTGGTATTCCCAGGCGGTCTCCCATCCAAGTACTAACCAGGCCCGACCCTGCTTAGCTTCCGAGATCAGACGAGATCGAGCGTTCTCAGAGTGGTATGGCCGTAAGCAAGATTCGCACCTCGAAATTGCCCATTTATTTTTGCTTGTCAGCGTGTTTGTTTGCTTATATGCCTTTCCTGCTATTCCAGTTCAACTTTTATCACACTTTATCCACAACGGTAAATGTTTGTCCTTAAATTAAGCATGAAAGCAAAGAAAAAAAAATTAAAGCTTACAGCACCTGGTATTCCCAGGCGGTCTCCCATCCAAGTACTAACCAGGCCCGACCCTGCTTAGCTTCCGAGAGCAGACGAGATCGAGCGTTCTCAGAGTGGTATGGCCGTAAGCGAGATACGTGCTTCGAAATTGCCCATTTATTTTTGCTTCTCAGTGTGTTTGTTTGCTTATATGCCTTTCCTGCTATTTCAGTTCAACTTTTATCACACTTTATCCACAACGGTAAATGTTCGTCCTTAAATTAAGCATTAAAGCAAAGAAAAAAAATTCAAGCTTACAGCACCTGGTATTCCCAGGCGGTCTCCCATCCAAGTACTAACCAGGCCCGACCCTGCTTAGCTTCCGAGATCAGACGAGATCGAGCGTTCTCAGAGTGGTATGGCCGTAAGCAAGATTCGCACCTCGAAATTGCCCATTTATTTTTGCTTGTCAGCGTGTTTGTTTGCTTATATGCCTTTCCTGCTATTCCAGTTCAACTTTTATCACACTTTATCCACAACGGTAAATGTTTGTCCTTAAATTAAGCATGAAAGCAAAGAAAAAAAAATTAAAGCTTACAGCACCTGGTATTCCCAGGCGGTCTCCCATCCAAGTACTAACCAGGCCCGACCCTGCTTAGCTTCCGAGATCAGACGAGATCGAGCGTTCTCAGAGTGGTATGGCCGTAAGCGAGATACGTGCTTCGAAATTGCCCATTTATTTTTGCTTCTCAGTGTGTTTGTTTGCTTATATGCCTTTCCTGCTATTTCAGTTCAACTTTTATCACACTTTATCCACAACGGTAAATGTTCGTCCTTAAATTAAGCATTAAAGCAAAGAAAAAAAATTCAAGCTTACAGCACCTGGTATTCCCAGGCGGTCTCCCATCCAAGGACTAAGCAGGCCCGACCCTGCTTAGCTTCCGAGATCAGACGAGATCGAGCGTTCTCAGAGTGGTATGGCCGTAAGCAAGATTCGCACCTCGAAATTGCCCATTTATTTTTGCTTGTCAGCGTGTTTGTTTGCTTATATGCCTTTCCTGCTATTCCAGTTCAACTTTTATCACACTTTATCCACAACGGTAAATGTTTGTCCTTAAATTAAGCATGAAAGCAAAGAAAAAAAAATTAAAGCTTACAGCACCTGGTATTCACAGGCGGTCTCCCATCCAAGTACTGACCAGGCCCGACCCTGCTTAGCTTCCGAGATCAGACGAGATCGAGCGTTCTCAGAGTGGTATGGCCGTAAGCGAGATTCGCGCTTTAAACTTGCCCATTTATTTTTGCTTGTCAGCATGTTTGTTTGCTCATATGTCTTTCCTGCTATTCCAGTTCAACTTTTATCACACTTTATCCACAACGGTAATTGTTCGTCCTTAAATTAAGCCTGAAAGCAAAGAAAAAAAAATTAAAGCTTACAGCACCTGGTATTCCCAGGCGGTCTCCCATCCAAGTACTAACCAGGCCCGACCCTGCTTAGCTTCCGAGATCAGACGAGATCGAGCGTTCTCAGAGTGGTATGGCCGTAAGCAAGATTCGCACCTCGAAATTGCCCATTTATTTTTGCTTGTCAGCGTGTTTGTTTGCTTATATGCCTTTCCTGCTATTCCAGTTCAACTTTTATCACACTTTATCCACAACGGTAAATGTTCGTCCTTAAATTAAGTATGAAAGCAAAGAAAAAAAAAATTAAAGCTTACAGCACCTGGTATTCCCAGGCGGTCTCCCATCCAAGTACTAACCAGGCCCGACCCTGCTTAGCTTCCGAGATCAGACGAGATCGAGCGTTCTCAGAGTGGTATGGCCGTAAGCGAGATTTGTGCTTCGAAATTGCCAATTTATTTTTGCTTGTCAGCGTGTTTGTTTGCTTATATGCCTTTCCTGCTATTCCAGTTAAACTTTTATCACACTTTATTCACCACGGTACCTGTTCGTCCTTAAATTAAGCCTGAAAGCAAAGAAAAAAAAATTAAAGCTTACAGCACCTGGTATTCCCAGGCGGTCTCCCATCCAAGTACTAACCAGGCCCGACCCTGCTTAGCTTCCGAGATCAGACGAGATCGAGCGTTCTCAGAGTGGTATGGCCGTAATCGAGATATGTGCTTCGAAATTGGCCATTTGTTTTTGTTGTCATCATGTTTGTTTGCTCATATGCCTTTCCTGCTATTCCAGATCAACTTTTATCACACTTTATTCACCACGGTAAATGTTCATCCTTAAATTAAGCCTGAAAGCAAAGAAAAAAAAGTTAAAGCTTACAGCACCTGGTATTCCCAGGCGGTCTCCCATCCAAGTACTAACCAGGCCCGACCCTGCTTAGCTTCCGAGATCAGACGAGATCGAGCGTTCTCAGAGTGGTATGGCCGTAAGCAAGATTCGCACCTCGAAATTGCCCATTTATTTTTGCTTGTCAGCGTGTTTGTTTGCTTATATGCCTTTCCTGCTATTCCAGTTCAACTTTTATCACACTTTATCCACAACGGTAAATGTTTGTCCTTAAATTAAGCATGAAAGCAAAGAAAAAAAAATTAAAGCTTACAGCACCTGGTATTCCCAGGCGGTCTCCCATCCAAGTACTAACCAGGCCCGACCCTGCTTAGCTTCCGAGATCAGACGAGATCGAGCGTTCTCAGAGTGGTATGGCCGTAAGCGAGATACGTGCTTCGAAATTGCCCATTTATTTTTGCTTCTCAGTGTGTTTGTTTGCTTATATGCCTTTCCTGCTATTTCAGTTCAACTTTTATCACACTTTATCCACAACGGTAAATGTTCGTCCTTAAATTAAGCATTAAAGCAAAGAAAAAAAATTAAAGCTTACAGCACCTGGTATTCCCAGGCGGTCTCCCATCCAAGTACTAACCAGGCCCGACCCTGCTTAGCTTCCGAGATCAGACGAGATCGAGCGTTCTCAGAGTGGTATGGCCGTAAGCAAGATTCGCACCTCGAAATTGCCCATTTATTTTTGCTTGTCAGCGTGTTTGTTTGCTTATATGCCTTTCCTGCTATTCCAGTTCAACTTTTATCACACTTTATCCACAACGGTAAATGTTTGTCCTTAAATTAAGCATGAAAGCAAAGAAAAAAAAATTAAAGCTTACAGCACCTGGTATTCCCAGGCGGTCTCCCATCCAAGTACTGACCAGGCCCGACCCTGCTTAGCTTCCGAGATCAGACGAGATCGAGCGTTCTCAGAGTGGTATGGCCGTAAGCGAGATTCGCGCTTTAAACTTGCCCATTTATTTTTGCTTGTCAGCATGTTTGTTTGCTCATATGTCTTTCCTGCTATTCCAGTTCAACTTTTATCACACTTTATCCACAACGGTAATTGTTCGTCCTTAAATTAAGCCTGAAAGCAAAGAAAAAAAAATTAAAGCTTACAGCACCTGGTATTCCCAGGCGGTCTCCCATCCAAGTACTAACCAGGCCCGACCCTGCTTAGCTTCCGAGATCAGACGAGATCGAGCGTTCTCAGAGTGGTATGGCCGTAAGCAAGATTCGCACCTCGAAATTGCCCATTTATTTTTGCTTGTCAGCGTGTTTGTTTACTTATATGCCTTTCCTGCTATTCCAGTTCAACTTTTATCACACTTTATCCACAACGGTAAATGTTCGTCCTTAAATTAAGTATGAAAGCAAAGAAAAAAAAAATTAAAGCTTACAGCACCTGGTATTCCCAGGCGGTCTCCCATC